>NW_023606245.1:0-200001 GCF_013339745.2 Dermacentor silvarum
AGCACATCATCTCATAGTTCTGTTGTATGAACTGTTTGAATGTTGCCTTATGTTGCAGATAGTTTTTAATTTGCACAATGATTGTCATTTCAGCCAGCTGATGTGGCAAAACACTTTGTGGCACTTTCAACAAACGCTCCAAAAGTTAGGGAGTTTGGTATTGATGAGAAGAATATGTTTGAGTTTTGGGATGTAAGTACTAGTGTGCATATATTGCTTTCTCTGTGTTGAAATTCAAGGCATTTTTTTTTTTTTTACTGTTTCAGTGGGTTGGCGGCCGATATTCACTCTGGTCAGCTATTGGACTCTCCATTGCTCTTTTTGTTGGTAAGAATATGTGCACATCAAAAGATTAGCTTTTATGCACATGTATGTGTGCAGCATCAAAGTGGGCAATTAAGAGTTGAGTCACTTGCATGAAGGGGAAGAGGCTGAGAAATGAGTTTAGTTATGGTTACTCGAGGCAGAAGAATAGGACCATGTGAATTATAGAAAACAGAGCAATGTGTTACTTCCACCTGACATATTATTCAACAAAACATGTCAGAACACTCAAGTGAGAGCGAATGTGCACCAGTTGTACAGTAAGGCAGTGAAATTACTAGAAATGCAGTGAACAAGGTAATCTAGAGCAGCCATTTGCGTGCAATTATGAAAGATGCCTTGGGATGAGGGTCTTGCTTCCTAATGTGAAAAGGCTTAAGGTTTATCATTTCGTTGTAAAATAAAGTAATCAGGCTACTTCTAAATTGAGCTTGCACCTACACTTACCTGCTGTGAATCTAGTATTAGGAGTGCAGAAAAATGAGTGGTCTTAGGCGTGCATTAGCATGTTGTGTTTTTCTTTTGTATGTACGACAGTGTACAGGATGTGGTAGTAAACATGTAAACTACAGAAATGCATAGTTGTGACTTTATTGTTCATTGTTGGAGGTTGTGCAATTGCAAGAGTTTTGTTGGCAAGCTCATAATGAACTCGGCAATTTAAAATGCTCTTTTCACTCTGAGCTCAAAAGAAACGCCCATATGTAAAGTATGCCTATGTACCTTTTAAATGCGAAGCATTTCTTGGCGAACATTTGCTACTTTGACAGTATCTATCTATCTAGCCGCCTACTTCTTTGTGCTCTCATGGTAGTTTCGTTAACTTGGTAGCTACCAAAATTGGCATAGTTTGACAGGAGTGCATGACTAACATAAGTGATAGGTCATAAATGTCATGACATGCGTGTCATGTCGGTCATGACAATGACCCAGCGAAAAAATATTAACACTCAACCACTGGAATGGGTTCGGACGTGAGCACTAAGGGAAGGAAACACTAAGGATGATGGTAGAAATCATAGTCATGAGCATGACTCAGCATAAATGACGATGACTCACCGAAAAAAGAGTAACTCTCAAAAACCACTGTAATGGCGTCGGACGTGGGCACTAAGTGAACGAAACACTAAAGTATGCTGGTAGAAGTCAGTCATGAGCATGGCTCAGAAAAAATGACAATGACAGCGAAAAAATATTAACACTCAAAAACCACTGCAATGGGTTCTGTCGTGGGTACTAAGTGAAGGAAACACTAAAGGATAATGGTAGAAGTCATAGTCATGACCATGACTGAAGAAAAATGACAATGACTCAAAAAGAATAACACTAAAAAACCAATGGAATGGGTTAGGATGTGGTATTAAGGGAAGGAAAATGCTAAAGGTTGACGGTCGAACACATTAAGGCTTTCGCCTTAAGGTCTCTTAGGTGTAACTAAGGGGACTCTTGAGGACTCGTGACATGAATGTCATGACGTGCGTGTCATGTAGGTCATGAAATAGCCGCCTACGTCTTGGTGCTCTCATGGTCGGTTCGTTAACTTAGTAGGCTCCTCCCCGCACTATGATTCGCATAACATCGATTCCCACAGGGCGTGGGATCTGTCGGCTTTATTCTTAAAGTTTGTTGATGTAATGAATCAAACCATGCCAAATGCTGGAGGAAAGCAAGATCTCTACCATCATTGCATACCACTTGAACTATCTGCACTCTGCCAGCATCAAATGGGTACCGCACGCACTGCAGAACATACATGTTCAAACAGTGTGCACATGCTGCAGAATACAGTGTAGACCGCTTATAACGTAAGTCGCCAGAGTCTCGAATATCCGCACTATAAGCAGTACCGCACTATAATCAAAGCAACAATTTTCAAGGCCCGCACATATGCAAAACATGTGCACCGAGCTGCCACGCGTATGCGACAGTCCAGGAATGCGGCTAGAACGTTTCAATTTACAGTCGAATCTCGTTAATTCGAACCAAATCACGCGGCGGCGCCTCTGACCAGCATTGCTCCGGCACGAAAGAAAAAAAATGCGGCGGAAATTTCATCCTCTCTCAAATGGCAAGGTCGCCCATTCTGCGTTGCGCCGGAACATGCGTGTACGTGCCGACTCTCAGCCACGCTACCGTAGCCAGGCGTAGAAAATGGCAGTGAACCCTTCTTTCTCCTTTGTGCTTCCTCTACTTTCTAGTCATGTGTTGACCTTGCACGCTGCGGCTACGGCACAGAGGGAAGCAGCGGCGCTGTCCCAGGCCGGCCAACGAAACTGCCCACCGGCAAATGCCCGCTTTCTGATAACGGCAGAAAACGAAACTTCGGGGAGCTGGCGCCGGCCGGCTGAAGCAGCGGCGCCTGCACGGCAGCGGGCGCGCACGGTGACAGTCGAAAGTGAGCGAGCTACGAGGGAAGGCGGAGGGGAGCCACCGAAGTGGCGGAGTTGCCGAGGCGAAATCCGCTTCCCTGCCGCCCTCTTCCCTCACATTCCACGGTTTCCGCGTGCGCCCTTTGCCGTGCCGTGCCGGCGCCGCCCGCTCCCTGAAGTTTCGTTTACTGCCGTTATTGTGAAGCGAGCGTTGGCCGGCGTTGGCAGTTTTGTGGCCCTCGCTTGCTATGTGCGCCGTGATATTTCACGACTCGCACTCAAGATTCTGGTTTCAGCCTCCCTGGCTATTCGTTCGCACCACATGCCCTTATCCTCCACTTCGTCTCTCTTTCTTGCTCGAGCACTCCTTGGGGCGCCCGTTTGAGAGGAGCATTCGCCGTCTCCACTGGCTTCCGTACTCCCAGGCAGCCGCACTGTAACCGGTATTTCGTTTCCCGCAACTTCACTATAAGCGATAAGTGTATGCATGGAGTGCTATGGGAAAATTAACGGGAGTCTGAAAAGACCGCACTATATCCGGTCCTGCACTATAAGCGGTTATGTTATAAGTGGTCTATACTGTACTTCAGTCTGGCTAGATTTTATTTTTTTACTGAAAAGCTTTGTGAACATTTCAGCAGTCCAATGAACAGGCAACCACACAAAGCAATGCTTGCATGGTTTCCTTTGTTGAAATCACGGTGCAAGAAATATGCTTTAGGTGTTGACACTCGACGCCTGCCATGGCGGAGAAGCGCGCACAGATAGTGTTTGTTGATAGCTACGGCCCATCGGCCCCAGAGCCGTAGCGCCCCCCCCCCCGTGCAGCTGTGGCTCGCGCATTTGCTACAGGCACGGTGTAACTGTAGCACATGCACTGGCCGCAGCTGCGAGGGGGCACTGCGGCTCAGGGGCCGATGGGGCTGAGCCGGCTCGTAACCTAGGCAACCTAGGCCATTGCATGCTGGTGTCTCAATAACGCTTGTCCCACTGGCGCGTCCGCCGGTTTTGCACCGAACATTATCTGGTCACGCTGTTGGAGAGTGTCAACACCTAAAGCATATTTCTTACACCGTGGTTGAAATATAGCATGAACTAGGCAGGAATGAAAGAAGGACCCATTCATGGGCACTATATGTCTGTGTCCCATTCATACTTTCTAGTTTGTATTAATATATTTGAAGCAGTATGAATTGACTTGCCCTTGTGAGCATAAGTGCTTACATGATCCTTCACTGCCACAATGAGCAGCAACTAAACTACTTGTGTTTGGAGTGTGATGCATGTACGTTTAAGCTGCCAAGAACAAATTTGAAAGTAGGCTGTGCTACTTGGAGTGGGGAAGGTGTGGCGATAAAAAATATTTTTGCGAGTTAAATTCATTAAACTTTGTTTAGTTTTTGTAATTCATTCACTGCGGCAGCACTTTTTGAAGTCTTGATTCCTGTACGAGAGGACCCACTTGTGGGTCTCTTGTCATATTTCTCTGATGCGTCGTGACCCACTAGTGAGTCACCAGGGAGCTGTGCTTCTTTGAAACTTCATCAAGGTGCAGACAGATGGTGCCATGATGCGTCAGACCGGAAACAAGAATGTTTTTCTTTTTGTCGATTTCTAGCAAAGATCTCGCTTCTGCACTGCCGGAAAGCCCTGCATAGGTGCACAGTGGGAATAACTGCTGTGACCCACTGGTGACCGACACCGCTGAACGTGTTAAATATAAAAGCTCAATTTATCAGCACTCGAAGAATCTACGTACTGGCATTTTGTATTTCAGCATTCTTTGTTGCATATGTGGTATCTTATGCACACTGTCATAACTGGCCTATAACATTCTGCTGTCAGGTGCTGGCGTGTCTACTGCCACATGTTGCATCTAAGGAACAGGGTATCTTTTGTTTTTGTTGTTGATCACTACCTGATAAATTGTCTGAGAGAGCAGTGCAGTGCACTCTATATACCAGTCTGGTTCGGTATTGCCAGGGTGTGGGTACACTGTTCTGGTGCATGTCACATTTTGGCATCTATTTGTGATTGACTTCAGGTATGGACAACTTTGAGAAGCTACTGGGCGGTGCTCACTTTATGGACCAACATTTCCTGAAAGCTCCAGTGGAGGAAAATGTAGGTACTCAAATCTCTTTGTAACTACGCAGAGGACAAAATGATTTGCTACTGAGAACTAGTAGGTTTCTTGCAATGAAACTCGTCAATTAAACATTCATGTTTCTGCCACGTCTCGTGATTGTAAGTGGAATACTTAGCCTGTTTCTACTGTGTATTATGCAAAAATTGGTCCATAGTTCGATGCTGTGACCAGAGTTTACAAGAGACTTTTGCACGAATGGTATTAATGTGCTCAGCCCAGCTCATTTTATAAGTGATTGTGAGACCTAGCTGTCTAAATTTGTTTTTCAAAGCCACTAAGTTAATAAAATAATAAAATGAAATCGAAACTTCCTTCAAAATAATTCTCATCTGAACATATTTATTTTCATTTAAACTCGTTTACCCACCGGGGTAGCTCAGTAGCTATGGCACTGCGCTGCTGAGCATGTTTGATCCCGGCTGCAATGGCCAGCTTCCAATGGGGGTGGAAAGCAAGAACGCTTGTGTGCCGTGCATTGGGTGTACATTAAAGAGCCCAGGTGGTCGAAATTAATCCAGAGCCCTCCACTACGGTGTCTCTCATAATCCACTGTGCAGTTTCGGGATGTGAAACCCAACAATTTAATCAATTTAAACTATAAACTTAAACATTTGCCATTCATGGCACCATGATTTCAAATTGGAGACACACTGATGCCTCTGTTCACAACTTTTCAAGGCATGTATAAAATGGCTTGATTCAAAAGTGTGAAATAATTGTTCTGCATGCGTTGAAGAAACGTGATACAGAAGAAAAAGAAACTCAGAAAAAAAATTTTTTTGTAGTTGTCTTGGGTTTTTCTTGTATGTATACAGGTAAGCTAGCCTGCATGTCTTTGAATGGCCGTGAATATGAATCTGCTGCCATGGCCACGAGTGGCACTGGCTAACACTCCCAGGGTTAGATTGTGTACGTATGCATAAATACCCAAGAATGTGGACGGGGACAGTCGTCGCCATAGCTCAATGGTAGACCATTGCATGCATAATCTGGAGGATGTGAGTTGGCTCCTACCAGTAGCAACTTGTTTTGTTTACCACTTCAATTTCCCCTTACTTTATCATTTCCCGTTTTGATCAAAACAACAAATCATTTCCCCTATGCTTTCCTTGGCTTCATGATCTGTTGGGCTCATAATGCGATTTGCAAAAATCGAAACCCTCAGTCCCCCCCTCCTTTTTTTCCTGTTCATAAATATGAACGCAGTTTGAATACCTGCAATGGCTGCAGAATTTGCCATGAGGTTAGCGGAGGCTTTACTTAATGATATGGAATCATTTGCCACTGTTTTCAGATACCGATCATCCTTGCTGTGCTTGGATTCTGGTACCACAACTTTTTGGAGCAGAGAGCCATGCCCTTTTGCCTTATGATCAGGTATTCAACATTTGAACAACTGGGTTTTTCTTCTTTTTGCTTATTCCTCAAGTTTTTCATATTGCAGCCCAACTATCCTCAGTGCCATATGTTGGTGTAAACCCATACCAAATGAGGAGTGGTGTAGGAAGAAAACTACAAGTAAAAGCTCTGAGCAACCTGCTGTGGTCGCTTAGTGGCTATGGCATTCTGCTGCTGAGCATGAGGTTGCTGGTTTGATTCCCGGCCACCGCGGCCGGAATTCGACGGGAGTGAAATGCAAAAATGCTTGTGTTTAGGTGTATCTTAAAGAACACCAGGTTTTCGAAATTAATCTGGAGCCGTCAACTGCAGTGTCCCTTATATCCCACTGTGTAGTTTCAGAGGTGTAACCCTACGATCTAATTTAAGTCCTTTAAGACCTCTAAGCAGAAGAGGGGGAGCCCAGGAAGCTTCATGCCCAAAACCAGCTTTAACAGGATTAGCTTATGTGAGAAAAACAGCAGAAGGTGCCATGTTATGGCTTGTCATGGAATAGAATTTAGTGCTCACCTGTGGAGTTCTGTAGCCCTAATGGGACTTGAAAGATGAAAGGGAGGACACATTGCCTGGAATGTTGGTTTGTTGCTTTCAAGACCATTAACCATGAATAGCTCAGTGAAAATGTGGTGGCCAATCAGGAGCGAGAAGGGTTTGCCATTTCCACTGCTGGTCCTGCTGTGCACAACACTGGTTTAAAGGTTCCCTGAAAAAATAACATAGTCCACAGATAGCATTCGCTGCTGTGAACATCTCAGCCAAATTTTGCTGTCGTATGCAGTGCATGGAGATCGCAAGTGGAGCGCGAAGTCACCTTTCTTTCAAACGCTCTCTTTTAAACAGAAGCCTGCTCCTCACTCTCTCTCTGGATGCTTTAGTTCGTAATAAAGTGGATTCCCATACGCGGCTGCTATTGGTAGCTGCGGTGGGCTACGCAGCCACGGCCTCCGCGAGGTGCTGCCACG
The DNA here is from genome assembly GCF_013339745.2 of Dermacentor silvarum. Taxonomy (NCBI): domain Eukaryota; kingdom Metazoa; phylum Arthropoda; class Arachnida; order Ixodida; family Ixodidae; genus Dermacentor; species Dermacentor silvarum. The sequence goes on from NW_023606245.1 coordinate 7,203, forward strand.
ACTCCACTGGCTAAGTGCACTGCGAAGAAGCATGTAGTCTTAGTTGCCTCAGCCAGCCACCGCTATCTGGTGATTGCCACCTTCTTTAATGTGACAGTTCTTTGTTTTAAAGGTAGGAAAATCTCTTTTTGGGCTTCTGGCAGAGATACATCATCTGCGGCAAAGAGAAAGAAGCACTGCCAGTGGTCAGACTTTTTCCAGACAGTTGAGTTTGTCCAGCATTGTGAGGACTCTGGAAAGCCAATGATGGCCATTGCTGAAAGCTCCAGGTGGCAAAATCATGTTAGGTTGTCTGTGCAGTAGGACATTAAGTTCAAGCTCTACGTGATGGATTCCCTTGTTCCCATTTACTTTGGCACAGCCATAAGAACTGCTGTGCCCCCCCCCCCCCCTCCCCCCCAAAAAAGCACTTTGCTTGCACAACTGAAGTGCAACCGGCTGCAAACTGGAAACTTCTATGATCATGCCACCCTCAATGTGTGACATCCTAGTCCTCTAGATTTCTACAACCTAGGTTACTGTCTGGGAGATCACTAAAGGGAGACTGACAGACAGCCTCATAATAGTCTAATGTTAAATATTAAATGCTGCTGTTTAGGATGCAGTGGCCAACATGAACTACCACCACCTGTACTGAGCATGCATCTGTTCTTGAAGCCACATTCAGTCAGTTATTGAAGCTGAAGGCAGTTTTAATAAACAGTCTTAAAATGGCAGTAAAACAAGCAGTGGTAGCAAAAATATTTAATTTTGTTGGTGTTCTTGTTGCTTTTCCTGCAGTCATATTCTTAATACGTATTTCGCACATCTTTTATAAAGCAGTGACTTCTCTTATTTCTTTGAATGCTTGCTTGCACATTTTCTAGATAGGATTATTAGGATTGCAATTTTTTAATGAATAGATTACTGTGCCAGATTCTGATGTAATCTATCTTCTTTTCAGTACATGCACAGATTTGCAGCCTACTTTCAGCAGGGTGACATGGAGTCTAATGGCAAATACTTACGCGGAGTGGAAAGAGAGTAGCATATACAACTGGACCCATTGTCTGGGGTGAACCTGGCACCAATGGGCAGCATGCTTTCTACCAACTTATTCATCAGGGTACGTAAGTGCCTTGTGAAAAATCGCATTGTAGGAATATTGAAGGCTGACTCTACTGGTGTCAGTTTATGGTAATTAAGAAACTAAAAAACACACTTGCATGAAATGCTTATTGGCATCTGTTGTGCTCTTGGTGCTGTTGGACTGAGCCATGATGAAATCGTTATGGTGAGGGCACCTATTTACTCTTTCATTACTGCTAGAAGTGTGCTCATTTTCAGTGCTTTCATGCTTCAACGTTTTATTTCAAGACATAGTAGTCGCAACATATAGTGCGATAGATAAAATGGCCTGATAATTGGTGTGTTTTGAATAAATTAAAACAGTAATAATGCTCAAACATTTTAGAATTCTTATGTGAAACTTCAAAGCACCTCAAGGAACACGACTCAAAGTATAATTTGCTGTTTTTAGTATAAGTACTGAGAGCAGAAAAAATCTGAAATGTACGAAATATCCAGCTGGCTCCTAGTTCCCAAGTTTTGCAAGACGGATCACAAAAATAAATTATGAAGCTTTTTGGTGTCAATACTAGCCATAGTGATCCCGATGCTATGTGGGAAAGCCGTAGCTTTGCAAATGTGAAAACGAGTAAGCTTCTATTCTACGGGGAGCATTTGTTTTTACTTATTTCAGCAGGCATATATTTCGTTTTTGACGGCATTAGGCTCGCGAAACAATGCTTGTCAGGTCAGGGAGCAGAAGCCTCCTCATACTTGATTGGTGCATTCAATCAGCTTTTCTGTGCAAGCAAGGAGGTCTAGTGTTGTTCAACTGACACTGGAGTCTCTACATGCTTCGTTCAGTTCCATTACAGTGCTGCAAATTAATGTGGAGTGTTGCACAATATTGTACAATAATAAATAAGGGCACTTCCCCAGGCAATGTTCAAAACGTAAGAGATTAAACTGCTAGTCAAGCTTCAGTTGAAGGTTGGTCTGAAATCGACTGCATGCTCTTGTGTGAGTGAAAACCCCACACAATGGAAAGGATTGCTCGTAATAATTTGTACATACACAGTAGAAACGCTGATGGATAAAAGCAACCTGCAGGAAAAATAAAGTTGCACTTTATATTAGTCGGAACACAACTATCAAAATAACACACTCATGAGCATCTGCCATTGTTTGACACATGGTTAAAACAGCCTATACGTCGGATTGGAAAATTAGACTACCTGAGAAAAGCTTCTTTTTTTTTTTACTGCAGCTGCCACTTAAATATTATGTTGCTGAGTCGACCAAAGCGCCAATTTTGCGTTGCCTTCTTGAGGAAGTGCTAGGAGTGCTGGAAGCCAGCTTCAACGTATACCTCTAGTTTATTATTGCGCTAGCAATTATACATATAAACACTCCACACATTTTAGTCGTTGCCGTGATGTTCTGCATAAAGTCCAGTGTGATAACATCCTAGCCGCGCACCGTATGCTGTAGGTGCGATATAAAGCATGCGAGGGTGAGCCGAGGATGGCGGCTTGACCTCGCACGTGCAAGGGAGGAAGGCGGGGGAAGCACGGTGTCTTCCACCACGCGCAAGGCAGTGAGGTGAAGGGGTTTCCTACTCAGGCAGTGGCTGCGTATGATGCGGCTGAAAGCGGCCACGCGAGCCCCATCTTGAAAGCAATCTGCGATGAGTAGAGTCAGCTGTGCGGGCTTTATCTTGAAGGTGATCTGCGGTGGGTACAGAGTCTATAGTCCGATACAACTTAAGAAGGCAGGAAAGGCCCCCCAGATGACTGAAGCGTGGTAGCTGATTGCCTCCGCGACTAAAGAAATAGTCTCACTGATGCGACTCGGCCCAGCTCAAAGCGCAGGCTGCCATATTCACCGCCGGCGGGGTCACCGGCCGTCCGGCTCATGATGCAAGTCTAGAATGACCGCCCATTGGTGAGGTTCGTTTGCATCCGCCTTTGAAGGGCAAATGCCGCTGCCTTGTAAAGTTGTATCAGACTATAGGTGCACCGAGGGCTCATAGCTTTGTGTGCGCTATGTTCTCGCCGCTTAGTTCGTGTTGCAGCGAGAGGCAGCACGAAGGTCAATTCGCTCGCTGCTGCTGCTGCTGCTGCACTTCCTCACTCCAGTGTTTTGACTGCGAGTGTGGGTGGTCATCGAGTGAGATGTGTTTCTGTTTGTCTGTGTACGTGTGACACCATGCTTGTTAATTTAGTTAGTAAACGAATGTTTACGAGTTTATAGGGCCGATAAAACTAATGTCCTTACACCGTGTAGCTGTCTACTAATTTGCTATCGCAATCGATGCTTCACCTTTCAGGCAATACTGCAACTTTTTTTTTCCGGACTCGCCAATCTGCCACAAACGGTTAAATCTAACAAATACAGTGTAGACCGCTTATAACGTAAGTCGCCGGAGTCGCGATATCCGCACTATAAGCGGTACCGCACTATTACCAAAGCAAAAATTTTCAAGGCCTGCACATATGCAAAACATGTGCACCAAGCCACCACGCATATGCGACAGTCGAGGAATGCGGCTTGAACGTTTGCATTCAATTTACAGTCGAATCTCGTTAATCGAACGACATCACGTGGCGGTGCCTCCGACCGGCATTGCTCCGGCACCGCCAGAGAGTAAAAGCTTAGGAGAGACCCCTCATGTCGCGCGCGAAAAAAAAAAAAAAAAGAAAGAAAAAAAAAACGCGGCGGAAATCTCACCCTCTCTCAAATGGCAAAGTCGCCGATTCTGCATTGCGCCAGAAATGCTGGCGCCGGGTCGGCTGGAGCGGCGGCGCCTTCACGGCGGCGGCCGCGCACGGTGACAGTCGAAAGTGAGGAGCTACGAGGGAGGGCAGGGGAGCCACCGAAGCGGCGGAGTTGCCGAGGCGAAATCCGCTTCCCTGCCGCCCTCCTCCCTCACATTCCACGGTCTCCGCGTGCGCCCTTCGCCGTTCTGTGCCGGCGCCGCCCGCTCCTGAAGTTTCGTTTACTGCCGTTATCGTGAAGCGAGCGTTGGCCGGCGTTGGCAGTTTTGTGGCCCTCGCTTGCTATGTGCGCCATGATATTTCACGACTCGCACTCAAGATTCTGGTTTCAGCCTCCCCGCTATTCGTTCGCACCACGTGCCCTTATCCTCCACTTCGTCTCTCTTTCTTGCTCGAGCACTCTTGGGGCACCCGTTTGAGGGGAGCATTCGCCGTCTCCGCTGGCTACGTACTCCCGGCAGCCGCACTGTAACCGGTATTTCGTTTCTCGCCACTGCACTATAAGAGATATGTGTATACATGGAGTGCTATGGAAAAAATTAACGGGAGTCTGAAAAGACTGCACTATATCCGGTCCTGCACTTTAAGCGGTTACGTTATGAGTGGTCTGTACTGTAGTTAAGGTTCGGCCGTCGGTACATGGCGTTGGTACGGTGCATTCAATGGAAATGTTTAAACGCACAGTAAAACTGTCGATCAAATTGATTGATTCTATAGGCACAGTAATGAAAGAATTAAAATGAAGAAATTTCAGAACGTTCACTTGACCAATGTGAAAAGATACGTACAGTATAGACCACTTATAACGTAACCGCTTATATGCAGGACCGAATATAGTGCGGTCTTTTCAGACTCCCGTTAATTTTCCCATAGCACTCCATGTATACACTATCGCTTATAGTGCAGTTGCGGGAAACGAAATACTGGTTACAGTGCGGCTGCCTGGGAGTACGGAAGTCAGCGGAGACGGCGAACGCTCCCCTCAAACGGGCGCCCCAAGCGGCTCGAGGAAGAAAGAGACGAAGTGGAGGAGAAGGGCACGTGGTGCAAACGAACAGCCAGTGAGGCTGTAACCAGAATCTTAAGTGCGAGTCGTGAAATATCACGGCGCGCATAGCGAGTGAAAGCCACGAAACGGCCAACGCTCGCTTCACGGTAACGGCAGTAAACGAAACTTCAGCGAGCAAGCGGGCGGCGCCGGCACGGCATGGCGAAGGGCGCCCTGAAGAATTTGGAATGTGAGGGAGGAGGGCGGCAGGGAAGTGGATTTCGCCTCGGCAACTCTGCCGCTTCGGTGGCTCCCCTCGCCCTCCCTCGTAGCTCTCCCACTTTCAACTGTCACCGTGCGCGCCCGCCGCCGTGCAGGCGTGGCTACCGCCGGCCTGGCGCCAGGTCCCCGAAGTTTAGTTTTCTGCCGTTATCAGGAAGCGGGCGTTTGCCGGCGTGGGTAGTTTTGTTGGCCGGCCTGGGACAGCGCCGCTGCTTCCCTTTGCGCCGTAGCCGCAGCCTGCAAGGTCAACACGTGACTAGAAAGTAGAGGAAGCATAAGGAGAAAGAAGGGTTCACTGCCATTTTCTACGCTGGCTACGGTAGCGTGGCTGAGATGTCAGCGTACACGCATGTTCCGGCGCAACGCAGAATCGGCGACCTTGCCATTTGAGAGAGGGTGAAATGTCCGCCACATTTTTTTTTTTTCGTTTTGGTTTGTTCGCGCGAGACATTGAGGGGTCTCCCCTAAGCTTTTACTCTATGGCGGTGCTGGAGCAATGCCGGTCGGAGGCGCCGCCGCGTGATTTGGTTCGAATTGACGAGATTCGACTGTAAATTGAATGCAAACGTTCTAGCCGCATTCATCGACTGTCGCATACACGTAGCGGCTCGGTGCACATGTTTTGCATATGTGCGGGCCTTGAAAATTGTTGCTTTGGTTATAGTGCGGTACCGCTTATAGTGCGGATATTCGCGACTCCGGCGGCTTACGTTATAAGCGGTCTACAGTGTATTATCAAGGAAAGTTCAGCATCTGTGTAGATGCAACAGCCTGTAAATGCAGCGCTATGTAATAGTGTTTTCATTTATTGCATACATTTGCCTGAAAACTGCTTCTTTAAGCTCTGTGTGTTCGACATTTGAACCTATGTACTTAAAGGGACAAAGTAAACTCGCCAAATAGCAGCAGCATGTGTGACTGTACTTCAGATTTGCTTGTGTTTATGCTGGATCAACTTATTCTGAACTCTGCCAAAATATCTAAATACATGCATAGCCCTAAGCAACGGTGTTTGCTGAATGGTACTGTCCTGCACTGCCATGCTTTGCAACAGGTGTGCTTGAGCAACACAGTATGCATCTTCAGGTGCAATATTTAACCATTCAAATGCCCATTTGTTCCTCAGCTGAAGTGTGTGCCCACAGCACTGCAAGGTGCATATAAAATGATGTAGACGTGGCATTGGATTAGTAACATTTCATAATACTATACAAACCTTGAAAGTGGCATCCTATGTTTCTTGTTCATAATTTGCATGAACATTCTCTAGAAGTTGTACCAACGTTGCTTTAGATATCTCTCAAAGCTTCTGCTACTCAGCACGATGTCATGTAGCCATGACGCTGCATTATGACATTTCATAATTTACAATCCTTGAAAGTGGTCTCGTGTTTCTTGCTTAGAACTTGTAAGAGCATTCTCTAGAAGTTGGAAGAATGTTGCTTTAGACATTTCTCAAAGCTTCTGCTACTCAGCATGATGTCAAGAGTTTGATTTCCGGCCCCAGCAGCCATATTCAAATGGCAGTTGAATGCAAAACACTTCTGTACTATGCTTTGGAAGCACATTACAGAACCCCAGCTGGTCAAAATTAATCCAGAGCTACCCCCAGCTGTGAAGTACTACAGCGTCTCACACAGTTTACTGTGCAGCTTTGTGACATTAGACAGCACAATTTTTATCCCTCAAAGCACTTATCGGAAGAACTGAGGAAGAAACAACATGCATGCCAGATTTTTCCAGTTATTCCAGTACCAGAGATTTCCAGTACAGTGCAGCACAAATAAGGATGTCATTTCGTCGGTAACACATTACACACTAGTTCTGTGGGTCAAGCCTACCGTAATGTGTAAGCAGATTAATCACTCAGTATTCATTACATTCTAAATTAATCACTTTAGTGATCATGCTACTTAAGGTTGGCGCTCAAGGCATGCCCAGTTAGGTATCTGAAAACTGGCGCCAGTTTTGAGATATACTACGTTGCAAACTTCTGGCAAAACGTGTAAACGTTCCACTTATTTTCTCACCAAGGCTTCTTTCTTTATGCACTGTGGTATATGTGGAATGCCAATGTATTTTGTGGTGGAGCTTGAGGACAAATATCTCGAAAGTGGTGGCAGTTTTGGAATTCCTACAAAGTGGACATACCTTGAGCATTGACTGGTTGTACTTCTGCAGTTATAATGTGTGCCCTAAAGCAGATAATTAAATTTTCATATGTAAAATTAGAACTGATCAGAGATTACTGCAGAATTTTATTGGCAGAGCAATCATGTGTACCTTTGTTTGTGCGAAACACAAGGATGTTATACAAGATGTACCATTTCAGCACCTTTATGCACAGAAAACATGTATAAGCATATTGGAACATCTCAGAGCTTCATCTAACATGTTTAGCACCATTAAAACATTTCCAGCTCCTTAAATTAAGGTAAGGAAATAACTTTGCATAACTTCTGCGTGTCACTCTTTTCTCAAAGGAGTCCTGAACCAACCCTTGGGTTTGGTGAAAGAACAGTCTGCGGGTAGAGTATGCTGCTGTGAACTTCTCAGCCAAATTTTGCAGTTGTGCACAGCACGTGGAGCTCGCAAGCGGAGCGCAGAGTCACCTTTCTCTCAAACGTTTTCTTTTCAACAGAAGCCTGCTTCTCACTCTTTTCTGGACGCTTTAGTTAATAATACAGTACAGTCGAATCTCGTTAATTCGAACACGCCTAATTCGAACTGCAGGTTTATTCGAACTGACGCTGTGGTCCCGTCAAAGTTATGTGTATTTCAATGGGCGAAAACGCTCGGTAATTCGAACGCAAAAGCATTTACGACGGTTAATTTGAACATACCGCGGACCGACACTGCTCTCAGCAGCGTGCCAAATTATGCAGCGGCGCCTCCGACTGGCATTGCTCCGACACTGCCATAGTGCAAAAGCTTTGGACAGACCCCTTAATGCAGCGGCGGAGGCCCCAGTCCGGCAAACGCTCGCTTCCCGATAGCGGCAGAAAACGAAACTTCAGGGAGTGGGCTATGCTGGCGCTGGCACGGGGGCGGCGGGGAGGGCGCGCGGGAGACCGTCGAAGGTGAGGGAGCTGCGCGGGAGTTGGGAGAGAGGGCGACCCAGTCCGGCAAACGCTCGCTTCCTGATAACGGCAGAAAACGAAACTTCAGGGAGCGGGCTATGCTGGCGCCGGGGCGGCACCGGCACGGCGGCGGAGGCGGGCGCGCACGGAGCCCGTCGAAGGTGAGGGAGCTGTGAGGGAGTTGGGAGAGAGGGCGAGGGGAGCCACCGCAGCCACTCCCACCGAAGCGGCGGAGCTGCCGAGGCCAAATCCGCTTCCCTCCCACCCTCCTCCCTCACATTCCACAGTGTCCGCGCGTGCCCGCCATGCCGGCGCCGTCCGCTCCCCTAAGTTTCTTTATCTGCCGTTATCTGGAACCGAGCGTTGGCCGGCGTGGGCAGTTGCGCTCTTTATGCGCTTGCGCGCCGCGATAGTTCACGACTCGCACCGTTCGTGCATCATGCTATGGTGCTCGAATACTTCAAAAATATGGCCTTCCTTTAATTCTAACAAATTTTCGAGCCCCTTCGAGTTCGAATTATCGAGATTCGACTGTAGCAGATTCCCATGCATGGCTGATATTGGCCAATCAATGAAGAAGGATGTTTGGGTCACTGTCCTTCTTCCTGCTGTTACTGTGTATATTTATTGACGAAGTTTAATGAAGACGTTGAAGTAAGCAAAAATTTGCTTTCGATTTTCTATAATAATTGTGTACTTTCGCAAGAAGCCTACTATCATCTGCTCACACTCGACCACGGCTGCCTGTGTAGGAATTAAACTTTGGCCTCCCTGCTTATCGGTGTTGAAGTCATTGGGTCTCGCTAATTTCGTCTAGTTTCGAACGCTCAACTAGCATCGAACCACGCGGAAGTTAACGTCAGACCACACGCATGCTTGCTTGCCACCGCGTGCTCACTCCTGGCCTCTCCTGGTTAGATGCCTTGGCAGACTATTGATAGCGCTTCAATGTGCACAAGTTGGATGTGGCTACTATTCGTTGGTCAAGCTGGTGAAGGACAAAGCTGGTCTGCACCACGTAGCGTGGTCAGACTGGAGCATATGAGCGCGAGCATGCACTCAAACCCTGTCGTGCATGAAGCAAGCGCTGTGCATATGCATTATAGATGCATGTAGCTGTGGTCTGCTACGTAGCGTAGGTATTGTATTTACTCGATTGTAACGCGAGGGGCGACTTTTCATTGCATCCATCAAGAAAAATAAAACCGCGAAAGTAACGCGAGGGGTGACTTATAGGTTGCGTCCAGCAGGAAAAAAAAAGAAAAAGAAAACCACTGAAGTAACGTGAGACCATCGGATGCATGAAAAAGTCGCAGTTTCGCCCGAAAGGCAAAACATCAATTGCGATAGCAAATTAGTAGAGAGCTATACGGAGTAAGGATAGTAGCTTTATTGGCTGCATAAACTTGGACACATTCGCTTACTAACTGAAATACATGGATAGATCACACTCGATGACCGCAGACAACCACTGTCAAAACGCTAGCCCGCAGCCGCGCAAAGTACAAGTACGCAGAGTAGAAGCCGCACCCCGTCTCCCGCGCTGCCTTCCTGCTTTCCACCTTTCGCGTGGGTTATTGAGTCGCCAGTTCCCCTTGCGCCCTGTCACGAGATAAGCATTTGGTGCCGCGGCTAGACGTTGCCTCTCTCCCCACCCTCCCATTCTCCTACGGCCTTTCGCAAGATGGAGATGTTGCGTTTGCTTGTTCACTTGTTGATTAGAATTGGGTGCATCATTGAACTTTTTTAGACAACTTGAATTTCGGTATTCGATTGTAACGCGAGGATCAACTTCAGGTAGCAAAAGTCTGGAAAAAAACTTGCGTTACAATTGAGCTGCAGTACCCTGCGGCCGCCACAAGGTACTGCGGCTCGCTGAGGACATCCACGTTCGGCTTACATTTAGCGCGTCGTAGGCGCCAAAATTGGAAGTAGTGGCATCTACGTTAGCATCCAAAATCAAATTTGAACTGTGTGCCATGATGACGTTCAGTAGACGGAGCGTTGTGGGCATGCCCCGCTCCCTCATAGCCTTTGCAATACAAATCATTGAAGGAGTGGATGCACCGCGAACGCTGTGTTTGAGTGCCAATAACTCTGCTTCTGCTGAATGCATTGAAGTTTTTTGCGGAAAATTATTTCTGAAATAGCGTATTTTAACTTCAGATGGATTTCTCCACTTAGATAAAAAGTGGTTCAGGGCCCTTTTAAATGAATTCAAATTATAGTTAACTGAATTTAACTACATGGGAAAATATATTTTCCTTTGCAATGTAGGTATTCCGATTCTTACCACTGCACCGCGGCACTTCCGCTGAAGTGATGGATTGTACACCTCATTCCAGGATGGATCATAAGAGGAAAACGCTGTCACTGCCAGGGCGTAGCCGGGGGGGGGGGGGGGGGGCTGATGGGCTTCAGCCCCTCCAGAAATGTTTTCGTGCTGGCATGCACCGCTGACCATAACTACCACCGATGCCGGGAATCATTCTGGATTTTGTCTACAATGTCTTTTTTACGCTCAAAAAGACATTTGGCACGAACGTTGCGTATTCGGGCTGGGTTTCGTGGCAACGCCCTTGCACCTGGAGTCACGTACACATGGAGCCCCATCCAAGCACAAACTTTCAAGGGCTTTTCGATAGCGAGCGGGCGCGTTGCGGCATCTCGCAGCGGCCGCGGAATCTACGGAGCGCATGGATTTCAATTGCGAAACTTTATGGGTATAAAGTTCTCATAAACTTTTGACGCGAAAGGTGCACTGACATTTCCAAAGACGTGCTTTAGATTTTCAATTCTGGAACTTTATGGGGTTAATGTTTTATTAACTTGGGCCAACATGCGCGCACTGGAGCCCTCGTGTCCAAGCCGTTCCAGAAATGGAAGCACGCGCTCGCAATCTTCCACACACACGAAAATACTAAATATCACCGTGACTGTCAGCTAGCAGCTGATAATTTTCTCCAAACATTTTCAGGAAGCGTGCCCAATGTGATCGATCAGCTGGACCAGGGCAGGCAAAGTAAAATATGAGAAAACAGAAGAAAGTAAACGGCCTATTATTGAGGAATTTTTTTTTTTTTTGCGGGCGACAAGGTCTGGCTCTCCGTGGCCACAGGGACAGTGGCCCTATGGATTTAAGCATAGCCCCCGCTGCAAATGCAGGTATTTCAGAGCGCTTCTTCACATGTGGCTGATTGTGGAGATACATATCTGAAGAACCATTTGGAAAGTTGCCCCAGTAATGCCTCGTATTTAAGCCCAGATGCGCAAAACCAAATTATAGAAATTTGTCCATGTACTTAGATTTAGGTGCACGTTAAAGAACCCCAGGTGGTCCAAATTTCCGGAGTCCCCCACTACGGCGTGCTTCATAATCAGAACTGGTTTTGGCACGTAAAACCCCATAATTTAATTTTTTATAGAAATTTGTGGTGAAATTATCAAAGAAAGCCTAGATGCAAAAGCAGGCTGCTTCTCCATACTTCCTAACGAAACGACGACATCGCTGGAATCGAACAGCTTACTGTTTGTGCAAGGTACCTAAACAAGCATGCCAACGACATCGAGGGAGTGTTTTAGGTTTTAGCACCGGAATAGATGCCCATCTCTCATTGCCACTGCAGGTTCTATGTAAATGTGTAAATGGGTGCGCAGATTCTAGTCACGCTTCCAGTGACCACAGCCAGTGCAGAGGAATATTTTTAACAAGAGTTTACTAACAAACTACTTACGCTCTACAAGTCTGTGGAACGCATGGTTAGGCTGGCGCTTCTATACACCCACAGAGACGTAGGCATCAACGTTTCCGAAGTCATTGACCGCTTCGCTCAACTTCCCCGCCGAGAGAAGGTTGTCTTTTAGATATCAAAGCAGCAAAAATCAATGCAAGTAAAAAGCTGTGTCCTTCAGGTCCATAAGCTTTAATTATGAAAACCTATGACTGTTCATTAGCTTTTAAAACCGCAGAAATTTTCGCCGTTTATTTAGCAGTTAGCATCATGATCAAAATTATCATGCGAATACGAAAATTATGAGGACATCAATAACCAATTTTGACCGACCTTGCTCATTGAAAGCCCGGCCCCGCGGCGTTTGCCAAAAACACACTCTGATATTGGGTAGTTCAACTTGCCTCTGTGGCAACTTGCATCTGTGGCTTCGTTTGTCCTTTTCTTCCTTTTTAGCTACCTGCTTTTATTTCTTTTTTGAAACGAAGCAATACCCTCCTTTAATTCTGGGTGCAGAATAATTGTTGGCGCTATGCAGGCAGTTAAGTTACACATTTTCGTACTGATTTCTCCATTATTCCTCTATATTCTACCCATATGGCACTGTCGCGCGACCGCCGCATGGCCCGAGTACATATCACAATTTCTGCGATCATAGTTTCGTTCTTGCCTGAATCATCTGTCTTTCTGTGCGCAAAGTTTACTATCGGTGACTGTGCTACATGTTTATTGTCTTGTTTGACGCATTATATACAGTGACGTTTGCTTAATACGTAGTTTTATTGGAGACTTAGACGTATATTTAAATATCTTGTGGCAAGGTTTTGTGTATACAAGCAGTGAACTTTGTTTCCGGCGACTCTTTTTTGCCCTTTAGCGAGTTGTATCTTCGCATTTCTAATGTATATTTGCAGAACTCCTACTTTTTATTTGTACTCACTGTTGCGAGTATAATCTCGGTGTAATTACAATACACGACCGGTTACAGCTGCTCCTGCGCAATCTATTGCAACGAGGGACAGCGTCAGTGAGGTTTTTCCTGGCCGTTGCATATGTATAAAAATGTAAACAAGGTTCTTGAATGACAAAGATTCATCAAAAATTCGTCCTCAATTTATTGATTTCATGGCCTTTACGTTTTTCATATCAGCTGAATGCACTGCTTTGCTGGTTTCGAACTGATATAGTTCTAAAGTTCATGTGATATTTCTTACTTATTAAATAGAAAAAAAAAAAAAAAACGCGGAAGAATTGATATCAGTTATTTCTGCCACAATTTTAGGGGCATACAATTATTCTTTATGAAAAAATACATATTTTACTTGGCAGTGCATAGCGTTCAATAATTCGTTTGCAGCATCTAATATACAATGACATTGGCAATGCAGTTATTATTCATGCATTTGATATCCCTCAACAAATTCTATAAGGAGGAGGCGGGGCTGCAACCTGAGCCCCCCGAACAAAATTTCTGGCTATGCCACTGGTCACTGCTAAATGATGGTGTTAGAATGCAGAAGCTGAACATAAATGTTGAGTGTTGGAGGTGCTCAAACAGCATCAAGCTAAAATGTGTCTAAATCTCTAACTTCACATGAAGTTAATGCCTCATTGTGCACCCTATCTCTTAACATAAATCAGATCTTGTGCTCTCATTGTGTAAGCGGTTTTTGTGATTTCATTATGCACTCAGATTTTGCATCCTCATTGTACAACCACAGTTTTCACTCTTTCCTTGTGCTGTTGAATTTTGCAATTTCTTTATACAGCTATACTAGTTCTTGTCATGCACCTGGATTTCACGCCCTCATCTTCCTGCCATTACACCTCATTGCATTAAATTCGCTTTATCTGTATTGCTATTTTTTAAGAGTTACTTGGTCTTCATTGAAACACCAGATGTATATTCATTGTCAAGAACACTGCATTTCAGAAGGTACCTGTGCATTGGAGTCTGGCACAGTCATCATCATCATCCACGTCTTTGCTACTGCAGGACCTCTTCTACTGATCTCGGATTACCCCTTCCTTTTCAGCCCACTCCATCCTGTGCCTGTAAATTTCTTAAACTCATCATGCCACCTAATCCTAGTACTTGCATCTTTATTATGACTTCAGGCAATCTTTTTGCTTTGCACTATGTATTCCGGCTTAGGTCAAATATTCTGCAGTATAGAGCATAACTGCTTTGCACATTTATTAGGACCTTAGTCGTTGCAAAATTAGTTCCTTCTTTTTGTAGGCACTCGCCTGATTCCCTGTGACTTCATCGCACCGGTCAAAACTCACAACCCAATCAGTCACGGCACTCATCATGAGGCAAGTATTGCTGTGTGCTGTACCTTTATGAGCAAAGTTATGTGGACTTTGAATTCCACGAAATAGGTGAATACAGTCACAGAATAGCTATGCACAGTGAAATTTCTATGCATTGTGGTGTTTCCACAGCTAAGTTTAGGCTACGCTTCTCATATAAGTTCCACAGTTTATATTCATTTCAGGAACCTGTGGTCCACATCCTTTCACTCATGGGTGCACATGCCAACACCTTGACAGTACCTTGAAGAAACAGTGAATGCCATTATTCTGACATGTCTCTTTTTTTTTTTTTTAGATTTTGTTGGCTAACTTCCTTGCTCAGCCAGAGGCTCTCATGAAAGGGAAGACAAAGAAGAAGCGAAAGCCGAGTTGGAAAAAGCTGGAATGAGTAAAGATGTACTTGAAAAAATTCTTCCACACAAGGTAAGTTTGCCAAAAAAGTGAAAGGAGTCTATGCAAAACTGAGAGTGTGTATGTTGTAATTGCTAATGAATTTTGCTGTATAAAAGGGCAGAGGGTATATTTAGAGCGTGTTTTCACATGGAAAAACTTTGTGTTCAGTAACTTTAGCTTTTGCTTAACTCTGGCAATCTGGTAGCAGCATTCAGTGGTGTGGGACAGTTACTGCACCATATTAAGGTGTTAACTTGCATTACAAAGACATGCAAGATGAACAAAACCATTGAAGGAAAATGCCATGACCACCACTTGCGGAGGTAATCTTTAGGTTTTTTTTTTTTTTTTGCCTGTTTGATAAATTTCAGTGGTGTGAACATAAAGCTGGCATTATGTGCAATAGCACACAGGAGGAAAACTTACCACACCCACTGGTGCAGTGCATGTACTCTTCACCCTGCAACAACTTTTGCTATGGCAGCTTTATAAATTGATGAATGAAACTTTACATGATGCTGCTTCAAAGGCATTGTATATGCTGTATGGATTCTGCTGCTTCTGGGCTTGTCATAACTTTTTTTGTATCCCATCTTTTAAAGGTTTTTGAAGGCAACAGACCAACTAACTCGATTGTGTTGACAAGATAACACCATTCAACTTAGGGATGCTGATTGGTAAGTGCATCAGCAATTCAAGTAGTACTGTATTTGGCTTCCTTGAAAAATTCGTACAAAGATAATTTTTCATTTGCAAGAATGTATGAGCATAAGCTCTTCACTCAAGGCATCATGGGACATCAACTCCTTTGATCAGTGGGGGTATGTCTCTCTTTGCACAGAATGCTCTACTAGTAACGCATACACACACAAAAATAACATTGACTATGGTGTTTTGCTTCTGCTAAAAAATTATAACATTTTAAGTGATCTTGTTTTCCAGTGTTGAACTCGGGAAGCAACTGGCCAAAGCCATCCAGCCAGAGCTAAAAGGCAAGAATGAAGTGTCCACTCATGATTCATCGACAAATGGCTTGATCAACTTCATTAAGTCATTCAACCAGTAGCTCTTTGGTGGCTTGGTGGTATTAATATACTTAATTATTTAAAGAAACATTTTCAGCTGAGCAGCATCTAACTTAATTTTCAATAAAAAGTGATCTGAAACCTGTGAAAGGCATGTCAATGAAGCTTGCACTGAAAAAATCTTCCTGAGTATTCTAGCAAACATCTATCAAAGAAATCGATGTATTGGGGAAACTTTTAGACATTATAATGAAGAAAGAAGAATATGTTAGTAAGATATTCAGAGAGCATGTTGCTTGAGTTATACTGCTCCAATAGCGAGTAGCTGCATTACTTCAATAAAGTGATTGCTCAGCATGTTCCATTTGTTTCTATTTAACCGATATCTTTTGCAATAGATCTGATGCAGGCAAATAGAGACAGGAATATATATGCCTAAGTTGTAGCCTATATTCTGCTGCATTCTCTCTGTAGTTTTCTTTAGTAATTGTTGGAATTCATAGGTGTGTGTGTGTTGTACTCCTGTGGTGTACCTAAAGAAAATAAATGTCATGTTAGTCAACCTGTCTTGGATAAATTAATGGAGTAGATCAGGGAGTGAGACAAAGATTGGACTGCAATTGATCTTTAGTGGAATGCACAATGTACCAACTTGTGCTTTCTCTCTCGTTGGTGACCATATAGTTGTGGGCACTACAAGAGTATGCTTTAGGTAGCGAGCTAAATGCTTGTATTGCTTGAGACCAAAGGTGGGGAAGATGACACAAGGCTGAACCTCACATCAACCTCCAATCAAAATTGAGGACCTTACTTGGCCTCATCCCGTGAGGTTGAATTGCTGTCTGGAGACCTTGCCTCAACATTTGGTGGGCCTAACCAGGCTCGTGATAATGTAAAGCAATTCCATTCTGTATTCCAAATCCACCATTAGGCCTTCATTGTGGGTTAGTGGTGGATTTGGAAAAAGAACAGTGGGCGTAGTTTTACATTATCACGAACCAGGACCTCATGTGAAGCTTGGTATTTGATGTTGAAAGTTAACTTGTTCTTGGGCGAGTGGTGATATTGTACCGCAAAAATTCGGAAAAGGAAAAAACCAGGGAAAGGAATGAGCAGACAGAAAGAAAAGCGCTACACTCACGACTGTTTATTCCGATGCCAACCATGCTACATATATGTACAGTGCAAACCTGCGGTAACAGGGGTGGCAAAGCGCAGAACACTCCATCAACCGCAAGACTTTATCAATCACATTTCGACATCATATAAAGAAATTGAGGTTTGGCTGACACATTCTTGACCATTGATTCAGATATGAAAAGCTTCTAACAGTTCCTGCGCAGTTTTATTTGCTTTTACCCAGCATCCTCACATCAGAAAACCGTGGTTCAGAGGCAAGATAGGCAAGGCGCTGAAAGATGCACACTCAAATCCTTCTTTAAACTGTTTGCATGGGATCATTTGGTCATTGATGCAGTGGCCAGTTTGCCCAACATAGGTTCTACCACAGCTTAGTGGAATTTGATATACCACTCCTATGGAACAATGCATGTAGCGGTTGACGTGCTTCGCTGCGCATCCTTGCACCGCGCATCCCATGATTCGAGGGCACAGGCACGCAAGTTTGTTTGGGTCGAAAAAAAATCTACACTCACTGGCTCATCAGAGTTAATTTATGTTGGGCAAGCACAGGTATGTCGTGGTTTGAACTAGATAAATATGGCCGTGCAGTACACACTGCTGCATGTCGGGGTACGCCAAAGCATGTACATTTTACAGCAATATGGCTCACACAAAGCAGTGTGCCACTTAAGTTGATTGGACCAAGTTGTACAGCTTGTTGACATGGTATCTGAGTGTGTGTGAACATTGGGTATACGCGCGTTCTGCAGTATGCCCATAGTATAGGGCGTTGAGTCCAAGTACGGTGCCTACTAATTTCAAAGTACGCAGTGACTAGAAATTTTATAACTAACCTCAATAATGAACACATTCTGTTTTGAAAAAAAAATTACTCTGGCTTTCATTGTGAGTTAATCTATACACTACCGTATTTTCTGGTCTAAGACGCACCCCCCTAAAACGGCAGTTTTTCCAAAAAAGAAAATGTATATAAGCCACACCGGTGTATAAGACGCACCTGTTCGTTCGGTAAGAGTTCTGCAAAGCATTGCAGAACTCTTATCAGCATTTTGACAGCGAAGCTGTTTAAGCCAGCCGTAATTTGTGGTGTGTAGCCGTGGTAGCCATAGCAACCCAGAGAAGGAGGAGACCGCGTGCATGCGCGCGTGGTCTCCTCCTCGCCAGGTTCCTGCCTTCCCGACCCCTGCCTCTCTTCTCTCCGCGGCGCGCTGAGCCAGGAGAAGAAAAAAAAAAAACAGGCAAGTTTGCATTCGGTTGCGCAAAGCTTAGGCATAGCGAAGCTTACTGGACTACTGCTAGGTATGAACTGGTTGCTGCTAGATCTTAACTTGGTTTTACTTAACTACGCATGTAGGAAGGTATTTAGCGATAATTTTAGGAGGTACCTTCCCTTTCGCGACATTTCGCGTGACTAGCGCTGGACGCATCGGCGCCTGCGAGCGACAGCACTCCTGGCATGCTGCAAACGCAGGCAGGCTAACCAAGTTTGGTACAGTGCCAAGAACGCTCTCACTTGCCGATGCCGAACATGTTGGCGACATTTCCCGTGACTAGCACTGGATGCGTCGGTGCCTACGAGCGACAGCGTTCCTGGCATACCACAAACGTAGGCAGGCTAACCAAGGCTGGCACAGTGCCAAGAACGCTGCTGCTTGCCGACGCCGAACGCGTTGGAGGCTAGCTGCTCGATATCAATCGGCCAGCTTCGCTGTGTCTTGAGCTTTGTGCGGCCTAGTGCAAGCTTTTTAATCAGTCATCCTTTTGAGTTGTGCAGCATGAAATAAATAAATGCATGTTTGTCATGAAACAAGCCCACTTTGCGACTTTGAGATTTAGCACTGTAGCATGCTAAAGCAGCCATATTGTTTGACTCATCTGAGAAGGCATAGAATAACATATGCTTTTGTTTCATCACAGTATGCAGAGTGAAGAAAGTTTCAAAGTTTGTTATACACTACTACTTAAACACCTTCTTAATGCATGTTGAATGAAGTGTCGTGCAGACCTTAAATTATGGATTTTACGTGCCAAAACCAGTTCTGATTATGAGGCACACCGTAGTGGGGGACTCCGGAAATTTGGACCACCTGGAGTTCTTTAACGTGCACCTAAATCTAAGTACACGGTGTTTTCGCATTTCGCCCCCATCTAAATGTGGCCGCCGTGGCCGGGATTCGATCCCGCGACCTCGTGCTCAGCAGCCCAACACCGTAGCCACTGAGCAACCACGGCGGGTGTCGTGCAGACCTTGCCAAGAAGTCTCCATGAAGACATTGACCATTCAGAATCTTTCATTCAGCAGAGCAGAGAGATGAAGACTTAATTCAGCAGCAATTAAAGTTTCAGCATTTGCAATTATATGTATGTAACAGCATTGTTTTGTGTTTTGCTATGTGTATTATCTTTATCATCCCAAATTTGTAGAGGTAGCAATCGGATATAACATGCTGTTTCTGTGAATAAAGTACAAAATACAGTGACAAAGACGTGACAAGTGCCAGCTATTGAGCTTATTTCTTAAAGAACCACTTTTAACCACATTGCCAATACTATGTTAGCAAAGGATCACATGAAAAGATCACAGAGTCGTGACAAGATATTCATGGTACCTTGATGAATATCTTGTACAATATTGAAAGCAAACTAATGATTAGCCCTATAGTTCAATTTTTAATGTCTCCCATCTTTTAGATTAATACAATGTTTGCAATTTTCCAAGTTTCTGGTGCACTTGAAGTCACGAGGCATAATGGATTGCAAGCTTTCCTAGTACAATATCCTCTTCATCTTTTATCAAATTGACTGTTTTTTCCATTTTCTCCTGCCACTTTTCTCTTGGACATATCATGCAAAGTCTTTCTAACCTCACCCGTAGTTACACATGGAACTTCTGTTTTGTGTTCGCCACTACGTCCAATAATGGTCACATGACTGTTTTGGGTACTCGCTGTACAGTTCAAAATAGAATTCCTCTGCAGACCTTATTATATCGAATTGCTTATGAGTTTGCCCAGCTTGTTTTTTGTTCCTTCCAATGCCAAATGTTTTTCTTGGGGATTTCATGCTTTCCATCTTTTTTACTGTTTCCTCAATATTCCAGCATTATGATTTTGAATGACACTTATTTCCCTGTTGTTGATTTGCTTTGTCAGTTCAGCCAATTTGATCTGATCTCTGGAGTTAAATAATTTCATGACCTGTCGTTTCTTTATTAGGTCCTTTGTTATTGAGACAGCTTACCTGTTTGCTGTCTTACCTCTAACTTTGAATGTAGCATCTGAAATTTTTAATCAGGGTCTCATTCATTATTTCTAGGCTATCTTTGTCCTCCGTTCAAAAGCTTCATAGTTCTTCGCGAGCACTAGCATGAATTCATCTGTTTTTCCCTTGACTGCTACTAAGTTGGCCTATTTCTCCATAATTTTTCTCTTTCCCTCTTCAAATTTAGGGCTATTCTGGACTTCACTAACTAGTGATCACTGCCCTCTACCCTACCTAAACTTCGTCTTGTACAATGCTCTGGTTAGCACAGAGTATGAAATCTATTTCATTTGTAATGAACAGCACGAAAAACGGTAGAAAGGAAAGGATACATTTTCCCGCTGTTTTCTTACATGACTCACCAGCTGGCTCACCTTTCCATTATATTTCGTTTCTTGTTTCCTCATTTGGGCATTCCAAGGTAAACTTTCTGTATTGCTGCTGGTTATTCCAAGAAGTAGGATTCATAAAACTGAAAAGAATCTTCATGTGTAAGCAGGCATTGTCTATCTGCTGGGGGTTTTATTGACAATGCTTGCTTACACATGAAAATTTTGTTTTTTTTCAGTCCTATGGAGTCATGGGCTCAGACTCCATTCAAACTAATTGAATCAGTCAGTTACTCACCTCATTCAAACTCACCGGTTTATACCTTGTATGAATCACCAGCTCACTAAAAGGCTTACTGATTCAGAGCAAAATTATAGCTTGCTTCAAAGTCGTGTTCACACTCGTGTCTACTCACACGCACTCATTTGCACACTCGTGTGCTCAGACTCGCAAGTACTCGTAATCATGTTTACTCACACTCACTGATATTCATTATGTTCATTTATACTGAACGGCACTCGTCCATGTTTTCAGCAATGACTCACGCTTGCCCACAGCCATGCGTACTTCCTCACACTGACACCTACTTAGTCTGAATATAAATGTGCCCCATTCCCTCAGTGTATTTAAGTGTGTGCGAGTCTGAGTGAGTCTAGATAGCTGCGAGGGGATGTGAACTTGGTGAGACCATGTGAATTGGAGCTTTTTGAGTCTGGGACTCTGAATGAGTTGGCGAGTCTGTATCACACAAGTGACTAAACAAATGAATTGTGGCGCGAGGAAAAGAAGGAAAACCAATGGGGGACAGGATAGGGCACCAAAGTGACATGTTTTTTTGAGTTTGAGACTAAATGTGAAGCTGAATCTAGGTGATCCCTAACGAATCTGAGTCTGAGTAAGCTTGAGTGAGGACATATGAACAAAGTGCTTATGTCCTTTGAATGAAAGTTTGAAGACAAGCTGTCGGTGGTCATTTGGGTAGCCAAGCTCTTGTGAAGTGTACTTGAGCTAAAAACTTTGTATTCTGTTCGGTACCTACGCCTATGCAGTGCAAATGTTTCTGAGCACACTTCTCCAGGATGCACCACTCACTTGCTTTCACTTGCATATCTATTGCACCCATGTACTTTGTTGGAAAAGGTAGAAAAAATTGTTCAATTCACGCAGAAACTCCACTGGGAGTTGTCTAAGTATGCGTAAGCATTGTGCTACTTGTTTATCTCCACGCAGCTCGGTGTCATTATCAATGTTATGAACTTGATCTGACCAGTATAAACGATAGCGCTGCGGTGACATGAACTGCTGCAGACGATGATGCAAGGTGAATTGTTGACACAAGCAAACTACTGCAGGTGGCGCCAGGTGTGCTGATGACATACCGATCATTGTATGCTGTTATCGCTCTTTAGCACTTTATCCACCCGCGTCGAACTAAATGTGAAGCTGAATCTAGGTGATCCCTAACGAATCTGAGTGATAATTCACAAGTGTTCATTTGATCCAGAAACTTGAGTGAGGACATGTGAACAAAGAGCTTATGTCCTTTGAATCAAAGTTAGAATTCTGAACCCTGATCAACCGAACTCCGGCGGCGGCTGCGTATGGTGGAGTCGCGTGGGCTTTATCCTGAAAGTGATCTACGATGGGACAGAGTGCAGCGAGTGCTGATAGCTTCGTGTACGCTGTGTTTTCG
Source organism: Dermacentor silvarum (assembly GCF_013339745.2). Taxonomy (NCBI): domain Eukaryota; kingdom Metazoa; phylum Arthropoda; class Arachnida; order Ixodida; family Ixodidae; genus Dermacentor; species Dermacentor silvarum. The sequence goes on from NW_023606245.1 coordinate 29,272, forward strand.
CCGCTTAGTTCGCGTTGAAGTGAGACGCGCGAACCCTATCTTGAAAGCAATCCGTGATGAGGATGCCGCTTAGTTCATGTTGAAGCGAGAGGCAGCACGAAGGTCAATTCGTTCGCTGCTGTGGGCCCCATCTTGAAAGCAATCATCTTATGTGATGGACGGAGAGACAGACGGACGGGTTTCTTCGTTGGGTAGGCATAGAAATGCTTACGCATTTATAACAAACAAGCTCACTACCTATGTGAGCACCAAACCATCCCCTCCCTGGTACACACACACACATACACGACCTATTAACACATCACCAAATTCGTCACGCTTACTGAGGTATTATTGTTTGTCACTAGCATTGTTTTCTCTCCCATGAACTCTTTTTGTCTAAAGGGTGTTGAACTGAAAGAAGTGCCTGTTCAGTTCTTGTCCAATGTACTCCAACTTCGTTCCAGTTTCATTTCAGTTCACAGAACGGTTCGACACGTGTGCTTTGTTATCTCGCATGTTGCTGGCAGAAGTCGGCAAAATAAACTGAACTCGCTTGGACTCTGATTGACGGGTTGGTCTTTCCCCATCCGTCATTGAACCACGGTACCTGACAGAGTTGTAGTGATATTGAAGCGAAGCTTGTATATGCTAGCCTGCGCCGGTGATAATAACGCAGAAACTATTATCAGCAATGGCTCGTGCGATCTTCTTCTGCAGCTAGCTCTGTTGCCGCTTATATCATTCCAGCATAGATTTTCACTTCTCTTCTGTCGTCGTAATGGGAAGGTCACGTTTACGGGCTATGAGCCTTCATGTGAACGTAACCATTACTATAAAATGTATGTGTGACATAGAGATGACCAAACACCTTGCAGTACCGTAGTGATCACAAGGCTACTTGCTCATTTTCACAAAATTGGCCGGTGAAGTTTCCGATGTTCAATAAACATGAGGTCAACACAAGCTTCGCTTGCACCACTCTTCACTAGTGGAAGGGCGGTCAATTTTTGTAAAGGATGCGAAGCAAGGCATGGAAGTTGAAAACAGCTAAGCTGTGGAGGAGCAAAAACAATTGCCACTTCTAGTACCAACACACAATTGGGCAGCTTTCATGGAACGGACTCTGTTGGAATGTGGTGTGGCCATTGTCACCGGACCCTTCCATGTCGCGCTGTATTGGTCAATGGAGATGTTCACTCTGACGCCATTTACGCACTCAATTTGAATGAATGATCCTTGCATTCGGAGGCTCCACATTGTCCAATGCCCATTACCACTTTGCCTATGCATGTTTCAGGAAACCATATATTGCATGGGTATCGGTAAGGACTCGTAATATAGTCAATAGAATAATTCGTCTTGGAAGGTCACAGAAATGGTCTGGCACAAGTGGCAACATTTTACCCCATATGTTGTTCCAGTCCCTTTCTTTTTCTGGCAGTGTTCTGGACAATGTGCAGAGAGAAGAAGTGATTCTGTGCATGTCAGATCCCAGTTAACCCAATCAGGCTATTGCCCTGTTGTTGTGAGGTGGTTTGGAAGGACTGACCAAGGTTTTAAGTGTTTCCAACCCCTCACAAGTTTTCTGGATGTAGGAGTGGTGCTCTGCACCTTCAGTTATGCTGAGTTTTATGCATTAGACCAAATGTTCACCTGTACATAATTGCCTGTAAATACTTGTACATAAAGTATCATTATTTTTCAAGTGTAAAATGCCTATGCCCTATCTCTGATGGCAAGAAGTAACAAAGGCTGTGACAGTAGTGAAAACAGTTCCCCCCCCCCCCCCCCCCCCCAAGGAAACTTGCTATGTCGGTTTGAGGAAGCCAGTTTGAGAGCACACATTAGTATTTTCATATCTTTCTTGAGGTCTGCATAACCATTTTTACAGTACTCCAGCACTTCATACAATGTACAGAGAATGATATCTGCTTGATTATGTTCAAACTCTTCTGCAGCAATAGAAACATTTTATTTTTTTGAATCGCCACACTATCCTGACATAAGTCACAATGGAGAGCAAATTTAAAATGGTGGTTCAAATGTAATACTTATTTCTAACTGTGGAATGAGTTACATACAAATAGCATAAAAGTGCCTCATTACGCTATCTCCGATGTGGCAGCTTAGTCCAGTTTTTTTTTTTTAAGGCCACGACAAAAAAAATGTTGCAAAGTTTTATGATAATGGTGTGCATATCTATTCGGCATGCTTTTAAGGTTTTCATTTGAAGCAAGCTTGTCAAAGAATTGGGTTTGGAAAAGCCGCAGAAAGTGACGGTTTCGTTAGTATATTCAATATTAGCATTCAGTTTCAAGTTAGCTCAAAATGTTCACCCAGTGATAGGTATCTATTAGCTTGGAGGTCAACGTTCACACTTGAATGCTGAAAAATTGAAGTATAAATTCACAAATTACTAATCTGAATATTGGGCCATTTGGTAGCACCAATTTCTCCTATGTATAGCTTAAATTATGTAATTTGCTTTGTTAATTTTGTATGTGAAGAATGACTTTATACTGAGGATAGTTTTGTGGAAGTATGCATAGAAATGCCCAAATGATTTTGTTGAAGCTTTTGAGTAACATGTAGCTATAATAGCTTTTGTGAAAAGTAGAAAATACTGAAACTGAGTTTAAATACATAAGTTATTTAACACAAGCTTAATGTCACAGTGAAGTGCCAGTTCAGAGTAATCTTTATAAATTCATTTTGAGCTGGACACAGTAGAATGCAAGACATCCAAGTATTTTTGTATCGTTGTCCACCTACAATTGCACGAAGCTACAAACAAAACCTATACAGGTTTCCGAAGAACTCGTTTGCTGTATTACAAGATTCTCAGTTTGGGCCAATTGGCAATTGCTGTTATTACCTTTACTGTTACCTTTACAGATTGCACAATTACAGAAACAATGTCTACACATATAAAAAAAAAACATTCATTAAGCCTGGCAATAAGAACACATGAGAAGTTACTGTACCGAAATTTTCAAGGTTTATTCTGGGTGCTTTATGTACAGGTAACACACAACAGCAATTAGTAGACTGCATACGCTGACCAATCCATAATTTCACAGAAAACACAAACTGGTTTTAAGTGTTCAGTAATGTGGAGAATGACTGTGCATGTCTGCGAATTTCAGGAAATTGTAGGCACTAGTTACGGTCGGCACCACTGCCTTTAAGATGCTGGCTGGCAGGCAAGCAGGTGCTACATTAATAAAGACATGGCGACTACACCGCAACCAACGTTTCATGCATGACGACAAAGTGAATACATCGAAATGTAACATAGAAACTCAACATCATACATCATGATACAGCAAGGACAATACAAGGCCAGTAGCGGCAGCCAGCGCAATCAGATTCCTGGGAGAAGCGCACAAAATGTAGATGCAGTGAACAAAAAGTTCTTGTGTGTGTCCCGAAGATCTCGTAACTCATTCTACACCATAGTGTACTCCTTCTCAATCACCTGAGCACATTCCGCCATCAGCTCCTTGTAGTCGTCGTGTTCTTTGACCACATAACATCACCATTCTCTTCTTTCCAATCGCAGCAGCCAGATCACGTCGTGATGGCGTCCAGATGTACGGCAAGCCCTTCTCTTCACAAACGGCGGGAATGTGGCTGCATATGTCGACTGGTTGTACATCTCCCGCCAACACCACCATACCAATGTCGCCCCTGCGAATCTTGGCTTGCACTTCTTTAATTCCAGCATAAAGATACCTTTATGCTTCGAAGCCTTTTTAAGTAACTTGAATACTTCTTTGTGAACTTTTTCGAGGCCATGGGCTTTGCAATAGGGTTGACGAAAGCCAACTTTTCTTCATAAGTCAAAGAATCCAGCCCACCATTTTCGTGGCAAGTGCGGAATCGTCCATGCCGTCTTCCACAGCAGCACCATCTTCTACTTTTATCTTCTTGGCTTTCTTCGACACATGCATAGTGGATTGGTCCTCGTCGTGGGTGCTGTCTGTTCGCTCCCTCTTGATTTTCGGCATTTTCAAGAACGGCGCAGATCGGCTTAACGCACGTGAAACTCAGGCCTTGGTCTACTCAACTCGCTCAACCACGTTGCCGGAGAAACAAACAGTAGTGGTCGCCGTCTCGCCGTCGCTTCCACCGCTAGTCCACCACGTGAGCATTCATGTCCGCACCCGACAGCGAAATAGATGAAGGCGCATAGTATAATATAACAGGTATGTCGTAATCAATGTGCATATAAACGGCAAACTTCACTTTCGACGTTACCTGAGGGGTTGTAAAATAACTAACTTTTGTTGAGGAACTACGTTTTCATGGGGAGGTGCAAGAAACCGGATAGAGGTAGGATTATTTGTAGACCTCAATGTTGACGTCCATAAACAAAAATTCGGCCAACTAAAACTCCTAATAAATTAGAACAGCTGGAAAGTTTTATTATTAAGGAGGAATTTAATGTATTTTAATTTGCGAAACATTGTTTTATAACGCGAATACGTGCGACATTGAATAGTTTGCGCATGTACCTTGAATGCACGTTCGCACGCATGCGCCGTTCTAGGGGGCTTGCCTGCTTGCCTTTCTTGCCTTTCTAAACGGCGTGTGTATCGGTCGTGTCGGCTATCTGTGCACTTCGGTGGACCCCCGCTGCAGTTCCCCCTTTTTTTAAAAAAACGCTCCCTCCCTCGCTCTTCTCGTAGCAATCAGTGTTCGAGAAGCACGGGGTGGCATCTCTGTACGCACTGTGTGTTTGGTCCAGTGGATGGATCCTAGTATTGGCTGGTATCAGCCTGAACATCACGGGCCGTCTCTGCGACTGTGGAACTCCATCTGGGAAACGCAGCAAGGCTTAGAAACGATGGATCTCAACAACTCGAATCTCCGTGCTCCTGACTATATTCCCATTAACAGTGCTGCAGGAAGCGTTACAGAGGTGAAGAAAAGCGTCAACGGACAGAACGAACTGACAGGTGGTGCAGACAAGTTCTACAATCCCACGAAGCGGAAAAGGGAGAATCGTGCAAGCACTTACGCTCTCAATAGGAACCAACACTTGATAAGTCAATATGGCGGCACGCCGTGGAGAACTGAGGTGAAGCACTTTCGTCCAGGAATCCTCGGTAAGTGGCGAATTTTTAAGTAAAAATAGTCTGCTTACCTGTCAAGCCTGCAGTGGTTGCACGTGAAGATTTGACTGCCCTTAATTGCTTGCAGTGCTGGTGCGCGCTGTGAATCACGTGATAGCTGTATGGTGAGGCTTGTCGAAAAGCGGGTGTACGCACAGTTTAGGATTGCTGAGGGTGGGATTTTGCCGTCATTACTTTAACTGCCGTCTCATTACACATGCTAAGCAGTGGGATCGCACTCCACGCCTTTGTTGGATGTTGGGCGTCAGTACTTGGTGCTACTCGACTGGGGAAAAACACGTGCGATTCGGCGAGCGCTCCCAAGTACTACCATCAGCTAGCCCTGTCAGCGCCCAAGCTCACGTCTGAAAACAAGCATCACCGTTTGCTTTTCATCGTCTTGTGCCTGTGTGTTGCGTAGAGGTGAGGGCATAACAGCTCACTTAGTCAAGGTTAATATTTACGAGCCAAACCTTGGATGACCTCTCAGGCTTTACTTCGCCCAATCGTCGCTTCTGTCTGCTGGCCACGCGGCTGTGTTCCGACGTGTTCATTAAGGCCTAATCTGAGAGCTCTAGCTTAGTTGTAACGACATAATGCAGTACTTTCACTTGTGGTGTGCAGACAGTATCCAATGAATGTTAACTTTCTACACAGGGTGCCGTATAACCAGCAGTATTTTTTTTTTTTTTTGTGATGTTCAATTTGAACGCTTCACTCACATTCAAGTTGCTGTTAGCCTATTACCAATCTTCAAGCATGACATAGCTGGCGTAACGGGAAAGCGTCACCGGTTTCATTGCTGGGCTAATATACTGACGATAGAAACAAATGTCGGCCAAATGTATTGTTAATGTTATTAGCGATCGGGCATGAATTGATTCACATGTTTGTAATTATGTATTGAAACGAAACAACACAGATATTGAACACATTCGTGCTTGTGTTCAATGTCTGTAGCGAATTACTGATAATCTCAGCTTAGTACAGATTTGATCGAACATGTACCTCGAATCGGTGTGACAACTTCACCCAGGGTTTAGTGCAGCTTCTGATGTTTACTAAAACTTTAGATGCTTGTGTTCACTAAAACTCTAGATGTTTGAAAATGTTGAGATTCTTGACGTTGGTGTCCATGGTCAATTCTGTGTGAGCTTGTAGGGCAATGCTTGTCATTTGCTGCCGGCTTTCTACATATTTCAGAGCTGTTTTTGGGCTCATGCATCTTGTGATTGTTGGTTGACTGGTCTGTATAACCTGTGTTCTGAGTGGAAGTTTGGTTTTATTTTCCTTTTTGAATAGATGCTTGACAATTTTAATTGTGAGCAGTTTGCAGAAGCTTACATTAGCATCTGTTTTGCTAACAGCATATATTATCATACTGTGTAAAGTGTGAAAAAAGATGTACAGAACGTTGTTGGTTTACTTTTAACTTCTATTACGTGGGAATAATTTCCTACATTTGATTCTCGGGATTGCTGGAGTTGTGGGGGTACTTGCATGTCAAACTCAGTAACATGCTCTTATTCACTTGTCCATCTGTAGCAGTTTTTTTGTTTAACATTTCTTGTATCTACTTTAGTAAATGAAAACTTTCCAGTTTTCACTCCAATTGTTTTTTTTTTTTTTTGCAGTGTAACAAAATTCCTTAACTTTTTCGCTACCTCTAGAAATGTGTTCATTTTCGGTGCTTTTTCATGTCTTTACATTTTATTTCAAGACGTTAGTTGCATCATACTATGCATAAAAATAGCCTGATCACTGGTGTGTTGAAGGAAATTATAGCAGTAATAATTGCTTGGACAATTTTGAGAATTCCTATGTGAACTTCAAAGAATTGCTATATTTAATATGTGAAACTTCAAAGAATTTGCTATATTTAATATTGGTACTCAGAGTAAAAACATTTGAAATATACCAAATGTGCACCTGGTTCCTAGTTCCCAACTTTTGTAAGTCAGATCACGCGAAAAAGCTATGGAGATTTGTTAGCGTCAATAACAGCGATAGTATTGACGCCCAGTATGATGCCCATATTATGCAAGAAAACAGTAGCTTCGCAAATGTGAAAATGGGTAAGTTTTTTTTTTTTTGTAAAGAAAGAATTTGTTTTTATTCATTGCAGCAGGCACCTGGTTTGTTTTTACTGCATTCTTTAGGATCGGAAGCAATGGCTGTCAGTTCAGGAAACATACAGAAGCCTCTTCATATGCATATATTGTGTTCAATCAGCTTTTCTGTGCAAGCAATTTGCTCTAGTATGTATTCAATTGGCGCGGGAGTCTCCACATCCTTCAGTTCCTGTACAGTGCTATAGAGTAATGTGGAGTATTGCACAATATTGTACAGTAATGAATAAGGGCACTTCTACAGGCGGCTGCCAGAATGTAAGGCATTAGACAGCTAGGCTAGCTTCAGTCAAAGGTCGGTCTGAAATTGACTGCGTGCTCTTGTGTGAATGAAACAGCACACGACAAAAAGGATTGCTCATAAATATTTGTGCAAACACTGTCGAAATGCTGATGGATAAAAGCAGCCCACGGGGGGGAATCAAGTTGCACTTGATATTACTTAAACACAATTATCAGAATAACTTGCACTCACGAGCATTTATTTACCATTGTTTGAGGCGTTGTTAAAATGGCCTATATGTCGGATTGGTAAATTTACAACCCAAGAAGCTTCTTTTTCTTCACTGCTGCTGTCATTTAAAAATTATGTTGCGGAGTCAATCAAAGTGCAAATTTCGTGTCATTTTATTGAAGAATGGCTAGCTAGTTTTGATAATACCTCCAATGAAAGTTTTATTTTTCTAGACTCTCTAATCTGCTAAAATTGTTAATCTGACAAATAGTTAAAGTTCAGTCGTCATCTCTGGATGGTGCATGATGCTGCTACGTAAGAATTCCAATCGAAATGTTTAACACTGGTTGCAAAAATTGTCAATCAAATTTATCAATTTCTATTGATGTGGTAACGAAACAGTTAAGTGGTGTGTCCCATATCCATATTTTCTTAATACACTCTCTCTAGTTATTTGCATTGTTTCAACTATTCACGCACACAAGGGTATACACACATGCAGAGAGGCCGTATGTAATCTCTGAGCATGTATATGCAAATAGATACTATGTTCAAAGGCTACATTTATTGAGAATAGATGAAACATTTCAGCATATCGGCTACTACTCCCTATTGCTGTAGTGCAAGTTAACATTGTGTGCACCTTGCAGAACAGCAAGTACATAACTTGGTTAGAGCACTAATTGAAGCAGTTCACTAACTGGTGCTGACAAAATTGACTCTGTGGGGTGTATTATGTTAAGCTTACTTTGTTCATTATATCAGTTGGATCCTAAGAGGTAGTACCTCCTCCTACTTTCACTGAGTGGGAATATGAAGAGCATACTACCGTGCAGTTATTTGTATTCCTTTGTTGCATTAAGATCATTATTCATTTATTAACAAGCATTGCTTGAATTCCCCTGGTGATGAATTCCCCTGGTGAAGGCCCATGTGCCAGCATACAGGTCAGGAGCAAATACAGCAGCTGAGGAAAATGTGGTAGATAGATGCAAAATCAGTGTATAAGTAATGAAAATGCAGAGGGATAAGTACATTCACAAGGTTTGAATGTGATAGTATGTTAAAATTACACATAGGTGGCATCAAATAATAGATACGGAGCATTATGGAAAATATCAATACAACAAAACGGACAGAGAGGCACAATATTCAGCATTGTTGATTTAAAAATTGAGGTGTAAAGTGCATAATATGCCATAATTTATTGTGGTAGTGTAACTGTCCAAAAGGTTACTAAAGCTTGTTCCATCATCATCATCGCTATATTTATGTCCACGGCAGGACGAAGGCCTCTTCTTGTTCATAGGGGACTAATATTGCATTGCATTGTTCAACACAGTAATTTCCACGCATTAGACTTTTCCATTTCCATTTCACATGCACCAATTGCGGCGACTGGATTTTGCATTTGTGAGCACCTAGTGGAAGTCTGAATTGTTGATGCAATTATTTAGTCTGCTTCGGTGAAAACAAAGTAAAGCAAACTTGAAACTATTTCGTGAAATACTTCTCATGTTCGAACTTCCTATTCAATGAAAACAAAAATAAGTACACAGACCAGAGCGATATGCGCGCCCATCTGCATTGTTATTGGTTCTTTGTCCACGCCACATGTCCAATTTTGGTGGGAAGTTCAGCTCCTCTGAACATAAAAAATCACATACATGTGGGGCCAATGGCACATTTGCCACTGCGACGTTGCAAATGCGAAAATGAAAAATTGCACAGTGTGAAACAGCTTAAGTTCAGAAAGAGCATTAGTACAACTGTTAAAAGGGACCTTAAAATAGCATGAACTGTCTTGTTCTTATTATGTGCTACTGCTGAATTGTGAAGTTACAATAGAGAACATGAGGTAAAAGTATATTTGTCTTAAGTAACGAAAATTGCAGTTAGCATGGCAGAAACAATGGCTACACTAGAAGCTAGATTTTGTAAGGCTTGGTCCATAGGTTCCTCAAATAACTTCTACACATTTAACAAGATGCACTGTCTGAATTTCACAATTATGCAGCTTTATTGCAACCTAGGAACTAACTTTGCACTATGTAACTGTTTCATATAGGACACTCTGAATATTGCACAACTTCTGGCAAGGTTGTGTCTGGGTGAGGGTGTGTGTAGTGTGGTGAAGTTCCTTGCCTCAATGGAATATATTTTATTTATTCAATACTGCGATCGACTGGGGTTCAAGCAGAATGGTGGGTATTAGAGCACTGCACGGGCTTACCCGAAAGCCCGGGCCCGGCCGTGGGCCGGGCCGGGTAGAGCAGTTTTTTCACGGGCTCGGGCATGGTGTGTGCTTTTTGACCCAGGCTCGGGTTTTTGACGCGCCCGGGCCGGGCTCGGGCTTCTGGTGGTGTGCATGTAACGTGCAGCGAGTTATTCCGGGCGTCTCAACTTTGAAAAACGTATTTTCGGTCTCGGGCCTAAGGTAAGGGGTGGCGGCCGGGCGGGTAACGTAGATTATTCCGGGCCGGCCCGGGCCCGGGTCTCGCCATAAAAGTTTTGATCGGGCTCGGGCGGGGGCTGCCCAACGTAAAAACGGGCCCGGGCCGGGCTCGGGCTGAAAAAATCGGCCGTGCAGTGCTCTACTGGGTATACAATGGTTTACAGAAACACACATAGTACAACATAAAAATTTATACACTAAAAACGAGAGCGTCAAATCATGAATTTATGAACTTAAATGGTGGAATTGAGAAAGGCAAAATTGTGAGGCATGAAATTGCAATTGGCTATTTTAAGTAAAACTGACTGTGTACAACGGGGTGCACTAGTTGTCTCTAGATCTTTTGGATGAAAGCCTAATTTTGTGAAATATAAACAATGAATTTTAGTCGGGCAGTTTTTTATCTTCTACAAACACTCAATTTGGCCAATGCCAGCATAGAAAATGGAGGCTTGACGTTTAAAAGTATTATATAAAGCAATCAGCTAAATGTTGCACTTAGTCTAGTTGATTTATATTAGCTGCTGTGTGCACGTCTCGTGTGATGCTGGCATATTCAAGTGATTTATAACTATAGATTGCAGGCTTAGACATATACACTGGAAGAACTGCCTAATTTGTATTTTAGCAATCCCCTTTGCTTGTGGCATTTGAAATGACATTACTTATATTGTTTGACAATTTTAATAACCAATTAATTATCTGCTCATCTACCTGTGCAAAATGTTTTGGCAACATTTTCAGTCTATATTGTTTTCCGCACCCTCCTTAGGGGTTTACTGAACCCCTGGCCTTTCTTTTAGTACCTCTATATAACAATAAATTCAACCTTCATTTGCCACTTTCCTCGGGGGTGACACTGCACTACCAATCTATACTACATGTGTATATTGTCACGGGTGGTGCCTGATGCTGGTAGCCACATAAAGAGCATGCGGTAAGACAGAGATTTATTGAGGCTAGTGCTCAAGCGTGATAGTGACCGTCACTCAAGAATCAGCTGCTAAGCCCAAAAGGCACGTGGCAATATACACACATAGTCATGAAAGTAGAAGGGAGGGCAGTTACTGCATGTGACTTATTCTTGGTTTCATATGATGCATTCGCTTCTGCATTTTTGTTTTCACAGTATGGAGTTGTTAGGTGATCAATAAGAATGCAGATCTGGTTACGAAAGTCAATTGTGCCGCTTCTTGTGGCTGAGCGTTGTTCGCGGTGTTTTACCTCCAGATGTGTGTATTTGCTATTTTACACTGCGCAGAAATTATATGACAACAGCTGTGTACACGTAGTCATCTCTGATGTATTGTGCTCTGGTGGGAGTGGTGTTATGTTTTCGTACAATATTACGGTTAGTGCCGTGTTATTCTTTATTACTGTACTGCGACAACCGAAAACATTTTAGCTCTGTGTGTTGTTCGATGTGCACAGTAATGTGATCATGACGATAGTGGCTATTATTCAGGCCTCGCAGAATAAAACAACTATGTGCCGAGTAGGAAATATTCATTTTTGTGAATATTAGAAAGCTTTATCTTGTCCATACATGATTACTCCTTATGGAAGTGCCTGGTTAAGGTAAATGTATGTGCAAGTAACGTCAGTAGTGACATCTTGTGACACTTGTCCAACAATGTGAAATGATTTTTTTTGTTAGATAGCTGGTCCTCATCGAAACAATAAAAAAATAAATAGGGACTTTACATGAGCAGATAAGTAGAATATTGCTGATTACTGCAGTAACAACTCTGTGTTCTCTCAAGTTAACTCTTCACCACAAGATGGCGCTGCCAACCCAGTGACCTACTGTATTCAACCCAGTAACCTACTGTACCTACTGTACTGTATTTAGCTGATGTAGGCAGAAAATGGAATAACTTTTTAAACTGTAGAAGGGAAGCATCCAATTTGATCAATGAGAAGATCAGAAGAAAGGGGAGCCAATGGTTGTCAGAAGTAAACAAAAAGGATAGAAAAGCAGCGAGGAATTTGGAAACATCTCAACTCCTTGAGTAATAACTAGCCTAGAGCAGAGGTTATAGTTACAGCTCAAGGTGTTCGACTAGAGGGAGATGAGGCAATGGAACATATAGAACAATGATGACAGAAAAATTTAAAGAACGAAACATAGCATGTGCTCAATCAGGTGAGGATGGACTAGTCAGTGCAGTGGCTCCACTGGCACAAAGCGAGTGGGAAAGGGCAGAGAAGAGGGTTCCTAGTAGCACGTCGACAGGTCCTGATGGCATCCCAATTATGTTGATAAAGACATTGGGCCCAAAATCTAAGAAAGCATTAAGAGAGGCAGTGAGCAAAATGGTAATGGACGGTAAAGTCCCCGACGGGTGGAGACTGAGCAGGATGAGCATGATATATAAGGGAAAGGGGGACAAAGCCGACATAAACAACTACCGTCCCATAACAGTGACGTCAGTGGTTTACAGGGTGGTGATGCAGATTATAAAGGACAGACTGCAGGCATGGGTGGAGAGCGAGGAGGTGCTGGGGGAACTACAAAATGGGTTCCGAAAACAAAGAAGGTTAGAAGATAATCTGTTCTCATTGACACAGTGTATTGAAATAGCAGAAAAGGAACACAGGATGGCTTGCCTTTCTGGATATCAGGGAGCCTATGACAGTGTAATCAAAAGGATTTGTGGGACATACTGGGCACTCTAGAGTGGAAGATGGAGTAAGAAATCTTTTAAAAGATATCTATAAAAGTAACAGGGTGCTTATAAAATGGGAAAACAAGGTATCTGGGCCTATAGAGATACAGCAGGGGCTTAGGCAGGGGTGCCCTCTGTCACCTCTGTTGTTCATGCTGTATTTACAAGGATTAGAGAAAAAATTGGAGAGGAGCGGACTTGGCTTCAACCTTTCCTATTTCAAGCAAGGAGAATGGATTAAACAGTCATTACCAGGACTGATGTATGCGGATGACATTGTACTTATGGCTGACAGCAAGGAAGACTTGCAGAGATTAATGGACATCTGTGGTAAAGAGGGAGATAGCTTAGGTTTGAAGTTTAGTAAAGAAAAATCGGCAGTCATGACTTTTAATGATAATCAGGGCAGCGAGCATAGGATACAGGAGGTTACGCTGGAGGGGTGGATAAGTACAAATATCTTGGAGTGTGGATAAACAATGGGGCTGAGTACCTGACGGAACATGAAAAATATGTGACGGCTAAAGGTAGCAGAAATGCAGCTGTGATGAAAATAGGGCACTGTGGAATTACAATAGGTACGAAGTGGTGAGAGGGATTTGGAAAGGGGTGATGGTCCCTAGTTTGACTTTTGGCAATGCGGTCCTGTGCATGAGATCAGAGGTTCGAGCAAGGTTGGAAGTTAAGCAGCGAGGGGTAGGTAGACTGGCTCTGGGAGCACACGGAAATACACCAAATCAGGGGGTACAGGGTGACATGGGATGGACGTCATTCGAGGGCAGGGAAGCCAGCAGCAAGATAGAATTGAGGAGCGATTGAGAGAATGGCAGAAAAGCGGTGGGCAAGGAGAGTTTTCAGTTATTTGTACATGAGGAATGTTGATACAAAATGGAGGAAGCTGACCAGAAAACTGTCAATCAAATATTTGGACTGCAGGAGGGTGCAAACCAGGAAACAGCGGTTAAGAAAAAGGTTAAGGAAACAGAGGAGGGGTCTGTGGAAAACAGGGATGCAGATGAAATCAGCACTGGGAACATACCAAACTTTCAAGCAAGAAATTGCCAAAGAAAATATCTACGATAATTCTAGGGAAGCTCTTTGTTGTTTGAAGCCAGGACGGGAGTATTGCGGACAAAGATGTACCGAGTCAAGTACCAAGGTATAGACACGTGCTGTGCGTGTGGAGAAGAGGAAACGGCTGAACACCTCATACTTTTCTGTAAAGGGCTTAACCCTACAGTGCAAGGCAACGGGGCTGATTTTTTCAAAGCATTGGGGTTTAGGGACAGTGAAGGCAAATAGACTTTAAACGGGTAGAAATAACCAAACAGAGGTTATCTGATTGGTGGATAAATCAAGGCAGGGTGAAATTTCACCCACCACAAAGTACAAAATATGTTAATAGTCATGGCTAGGTGGCGTATGCCACTGCCCGGTTTAAAGGGTTGAGCCTCATCTATCCATCCATCCTTCCATCCTGAGCAAATTATTTGGCCATTACAAGGGTAATGCCACAAGTTCAGTTCATCTCAGGTTTATGCACCCGCTTAGAAATGCTGCCCCTTCGTCACGTCGCAGAAGGTAAATTAAAATGAGCTTGTCCCTTAGTGAAAAACGCACACTAGACATCGGCATGCGCGGCATAGACTTTGTGGCCAATGCCGTTTTCTTGCCATGTCTTGGCTTGGTTCGGCTCAGCTCACAAAACTCTGTACGCATATTACCATATGCAGTATAGACTCCTTACCTTATGTCTTACAGAAAGTCTTTCCGTATGGTAAAGTGCATGCATGTGCAGTCCTTGGCTGGTACGGTATTACTGTATTTAGTGCACATTCATACGTACTACTAAAGCTCTCTATTATCTATTGCCATAGTTGATGCCTCTCTCACAAATCTTTTCCTCTCGAACAATATTTGTTGTAGGCAGTTCTTTTCTTTAACCATATTTTCTTTCTTTTTACTGTTTTGTGCTACGAAGTTCCGTCACTTTGTAGGATTTCACCTACATGTAGTCTGTGCAGAGTGACTCCTGACCCCCGCCTAGTATTTGCAAAGTCTGCCACATTATTGCATTATCTGTTAGTGTTGTGGTAATGGTTTCACCTATGGTGCTTTGCAGAGGAACTAATGTTTAAAGTGCCCCTTACCATGTCTCCTTTAAAAAGGTGATTCATAAGGAGTTGTAAAAGGCAGAGAGAGCATTCTACCACAACATTTTTTTAATGGTTTAGTGGTAGCGGAGCTATAAGCAAAAAAATTTAAAATATTTTTGCATCTACCATAGTTGCACGATTCTACCGCGGCACCGATTGTACGTGCAGTTACATTACCGCCCAAAAAATAAGTTGGTGCTAATTCTACCGCGCACATCAAGTAACAATACCTGAGTAGATGCGTACCATGTTGAAACGGTATTATGGAACATACAAACGCACACAGACACGCACACACCTGAATCTTAGCAGCTAGTCTCTATTGGAGTCCGGCGCACCTCCTTTTCATTGTCTACCGACCACAGAAAGTCATCTTCAGTTCCATTAATTCATTAGAAATGCCACACTTTTTGAAGGCTCGTGCAACCTTCGCATCGTCTGTGGGAGGGCATTCCACACACCATGGACCCACGTTGCGATGCCTGCGTACGTCACTTTATTCAGTCGACCCGGGTCGTTCATAGGCAGCTACCTTGCATTTAGCTCCTTTTTTTTTTTTTAGTAAGAATCTGTTTCGTTTTTGATTTTTAGTAGAATGTTACAATTGTAACACCATGCAAATTTGAATGAAGGTTTTATTTAAAAAGGTGTGCTTTAGAAGCGTGCAAATATAGTATGCAAGCTACCCTCCCCGTGCGGACACTCTTTCCAGTTGCCTAGATCAGTGCTTGCAAGCGACATTTCTCTCCTGTCTCCTCCCATATGAAGTTGAGGGCCTGCCTTTTTCTCTTTTTCCATGGCTCCTGCCTGCTTTCTTTTTTCCACCTTCTGATGCGTAGCACATTTCCAGCAGTACTGGAATTCTCTAGTTGTCCAACTGCTGCTGCCTATTGCTGTGCTGATGTTGCATGCATGGTACATGAAAGACCCAGTGGCTCCTTCGAGGAGCGCTGCATGTGGAATTTGAATATTTAGCTATTTCGCACCATACATCGATGTAATACTTGGTAGGCATGGTTGTCATTGCATGATATATACACTACTATTCTCTGTTTTCAATGTCCAAACCTGGTGAGGGGCCCTTGAAGTTGTATTTGAAAGGGGCACCCTTAAAGGGCCGCTCCACCAGACCCCATCAGAGATCTTCCATATATACAGGAAGATATAAAGTGCTGTCCAGGGAGCATCTTACTGCAGAAAAGTTTAAGCAGTGTTTACTAATAGTGGAAATACCAGTGAAATGTTGCGAGGAGGTGAGCTACCCTTCCGGCAGCAGAGGCTCTTTTGCATTGGCTTAACCATGTCCACAAGCAACATTCCTCACCTGCTTTTTCCCATATAATAGCCAAGAGCCTGCATCACAATTATGATGTCAATTAGCCTGTCACAATTTTCTTTTGCTGTGCAGTGTATTTTGGTGGTAGTTTTAGCATGCTCTGCATTTCACAGGTCTACTTATGGTCTTCGCATTACAACTAGCTATTTGGGCTGCAGGTGGAACATAGTAGGCAAGCCATGTGACATAATTTTTGCTGGCGAGGTGACTGTTGCTCTGAGAATAAGAGCGCACAAGCTTTTGTTTGAATTTGCAGTTGTCTTCACGGTATGCCCTGGCAAAATATTTTTCGGCACTGTCTTTACTGCGTAATCTTCACACCAGCTTATTTTTGTCATTCCAAAACCTATTGAGCTGCCCTTTATTGATTTGGGTTGTGAAATCTGTTTTATCATACCGCAATTAAATCATACAGGCCAAAGGGAAGAAAATTGCCAATGTAGTCAAACCTTGTTATAACAAAACAGCATATAATGAAATAATAGATAAAGCGAAGTAAATGAAATTCCCCTTGAAATCCTCATAGAGATCAAAGTATTTAAGCCTTGTTTTAATGAAGTAAAATTGTCCTGCCAATAGACATAACAAACTAGATTTGTCTTCAAAACCAACAAAATACCTGACCCTTACATACGCTTTCTGCGGGGTTCGGCAAGCATTCGGTACAGTTGTCCAAAACTCCCGCATCCCCATGTAGAATACGCCTTCTAGCAACACTGGTTTTTCTCACCACCGCGCTTAGTGAAAGTAACAGCTCATTATTGCCACCGCACTTCCCTCTCTCACTGCAACATCGGGCAGGCTGATGCAGCTAGGCGTGGCTTCTGAGGTTGCACCGGTGTAATCTGAAAGGCCACGCCATGCTGTGCGCCCAACCTGCGCCAGCCTGCGAGACATGCCACATTAAGAGAAGTGCAGTGGCGATGGTAAGCCGCTGCTTGCGGGTGGCAGTGTGAAAGACCAGTGCATCCACTTCTTTCTCATTGCGGCGTAATGCGCAGGCTGGTGCAGGTAGGCATGGCCTCCAAGTTTGCATCGGCACTGGTGCAGTCTTGGAGGCCATGAGTCGGCCAAGACAGGCCGGTGCGGTTCATTGGCTGCCTCATTCACACAGGCGAGCCACAGTGTCGTACACTGACGAAACCATCAAAATAAACACATCACTAGTTACTGCCCTACACAGCATCATGTATTAGCATACATTACTTCACATCAGTATCATGTATCAGCACAGCTCTTCATTAAATGTATGCATTGTAATAGTGGCATTTAAGAATAATTAAATACAAACCAAAGTTCTAGATGACCATAACCATTGCTACAATATGGAACATTCCATATTTCTGTTGTTTTGTGTTATGTGATACTCCTTTCCAATAGAGATTTACTAACCCCATGAAGAGAGAATTGTGACGTTAATAATTCAGGCGATATTCGTACTCGTATGTGTCTTGTGCTCTAATTATTCCAAACTTTTTAAAGAGCTGGGCAGTAGGATGCAGAAGTGGCACATTCGCAATGGTTGTCAAAAATCTTTTTTGCATTACTAATAGTTGCGAGAGGTTCGATCCTGTAGTAGCCCCCAGACCAAATGACAGTAGTTTAAATATGAAGCATAAAGCAAAATAGATCAACAATTTGATCAACATCATCTGCCCAGATGATTTCGAAAATTTACGTAGTCTTCGCAGAAACACCTGGTATAGGTGGAAACAGTAGAGTTCGTGGAGCATATGATTCTGTGTTTAACCAGAATGTGTTGTACAATAAATGACTGTTTTGCTAATATATCAGCAGTGACATAATCTTCATGCAGACATTTTTATATTTACGAACATACATTGTCAATAATGTTTCTTGCATACTGTGGATTAACACACGAATTGCTTACCATAGCACTGCTGTTCCTGTCTACGTTTACAGTTTCGCGTAAATTCTGTGATAGCTGTATATGTTCAGATGTCAGCGTGATCCTAAATTTTGAGCCTGAACGTGTATATAATATATATATATATATATATATTAACGCTACTGTTTTACCGTAATAATGGTATGGAACCATAATTGCCGCTACAAGGACGCACGCAAACCAGTACATCTTAAGAAAGTCGTGCACTGACGAAGACAGAAAAAGAATAGCATTGGAATTGTTTTACGATACCGGCCCTTCACGCGCCATGTTCAAACAGGATGTGCCGGAGCGTTCCGCTGCGCCACACACCGGGTCATGATGTCACCGCCAGCTACCTCCGCCGTACGGCTCCACCCCAGCTGTAGCGGTGAAAGGATAACGTATACCCCTTGATGTGTACGGATTCTAGAGCCATCGTCGCAGTTTACAGTACTGACACATAGCTTGGAGCTGTTTGTTTCTCGATTTCCCTGGATTACCCCTCAAGCTTGGCGAGCAAATCCTTTCCGCGGTTCGGGAGGGAGTTGCAAACGTCGTCTCTTTTTCTTTTTTTTACAGCGAAGCTGTCTATGGCTAGCATCTGGCAAAAAATGTCCGAGATGTCGACAAAAAACAAAACAAAAAACAGTGGGCTTATCATGGTGATGGTGCAGAAAGGATCCAAGCTCAATGGCACATACCCCTGTGGGCTCAGTGACCTGTAACGTGCCCTTGAACTACCCTTGTCACACGTGGGACCCAAACAGACAAAAAATGCACCGGAGTGATGAACGCTGTTGCCCAAACGCTAGTCTATGACGATGCGTGTCGAACGTCAGTGTTAAAACGTAATAGTCTACCAACCAATAGCTGTGTCTCATTCTCTGTTGACATAGCCATTTTCCTAGCGGCGTCATCAGTTGTTCCTTGGACTCGGTATGGGTAAGACCCGTGTCGCGCTCCGAAGAGGAAGAGCGCGCCTTCTAGGAGCGCCAGCGCGCTCAACAGCGTGAATGGATGCGAATGCGACGAGAAGCCGAACGCGCTGCGGTCCAACGTGCTGCAGCCGATGGTGCAGGTGGGTGAATCTAGTCGCCTAAACTCGCTTTCACTCGCACATACAGCATACGGCGCGCGGCGACGCAAGGAAGTTGTATTGTGTTTCAACCGTTTAACATAACCACCAATTAAAAAAAATTAAACATAATTAAACAACACGTACAGCTTCGCTGGTCTTCCATCTTCACATAGTGGAAGGGCTCCCCAAAGTCCGCGCTGCAGCGTAGTTTGTGTTGTATAGAGTATTAAGGGGCTATAGTACAGAGCGGTCCACTGTTAGAGGGAACAACGGAGCACGTGGCGTCTTCTCAGCGCCACCACCGGCCGGCGGCTGCGACGAGTGCCGCGCAGGCGCAGTGAGCGCTGTGCGCGGGCTCTTTCGTCGTCTGCTGCCGCGCTTCGTATCGTCGCGAAGCAAGCAGCTCGCGTAATTCGTATTTGAAAGCAGCCAATTGAAAGTTACTGGATTGATTTATAATCAGAAATGCCCTAAACATCAGCAGCAATGACACTGCCGTCTTTTGTTCTCCTTCTCGTTTCATAAAGATTGCCCGCTTCAAAAAATGTTTGCTGTGTACATCGATTCCATTATTCAACGTCGAGTGATAGCTCTATAATTAATATGCTCTCGAAAAATTAGGAGGACGCTTAAGCTTCGCTTTTAAGAGTGGAATGCGATAGCATTCAAATATCCCTGACAGCTTGCTACTCATGGTTCCCGACGACTGCAGCTTATGCAACCGTAATGCTTACTGGCAAACACTGGCGGCGAACGCTATGCACGTAGGCGAGCTTTCTGGTGGAAACGCGGCCTGTTGCGCGGGCCGATCCCGGAAATAGTTCACAACCGCGCCAAAGAAATTACATCTTTTTCAGGTTTCCGTATTTGTTTCGCACTTTTAATATTTCAGTCTGAGAAGATTTAACATAAGAGGCATGCGCTGTGGGTGTTTGTGGATTGTCATTCTCAAAATTCCGAGGAATAGCTTTGCCAAGAATGCAAGACAGGTATGAGCAACATTAATTAATGATAGATGTGTGGCATACCTAAACGTGGTTGGGGATGATTTTCTGGGCCGCGGGCGCCGGATTTTCTGCCACACGGGCCCTAAACGCTATTGCGTTAATATGCTTTAGTACAATGATATGGGCACTACACACGAAGAAATATTCTTTAGTATAGCTGTGCCCATGGTGTCGGAACGAAATGTTTTTCGTTCTGGTTTTAATTTCGTTCCACTAAAAAAGTTCCGTTCTGGTTCTGCTCGGGAACGAAAGAAATATTGATCCGTAACGTTTTAAACGATTTTCGCTCGCACACAAAAATTTCGAAGCAACATAACGATAAAAAGAAGGAAGGATAAGACTTCGGTGACAAGTATTGTACCCGTAGAAAACGAAACGATAAGCTCTTCTTTGGTTAGCAGCGCGACGACCTACATGAAAGCGAGAGAAGGTATAGGAAAGAGCGCTTCTCTCGCTTCCATGTAGATCGTCGCGCTGCTAACCAAACAAACTTTACCAACACGCCCGTTCAGCCACCCTTGCGATAAGCTCTTAGCGCGCAAGCCCTTGGTTTTGCTACGATGCTGATCTGCTAATGCACCGAGTGGCTGGCTAAGATTAGTGGAGTGTTCGACCGGCTATCGCTCCCACTATGCCTACCTGCGATATATGCGCTTGTGCGGACCCCTGAGATGCTTTAAGCCCGGCCCACATGGAGCGAACTTTCTCGGCGAAATTCGCGCGGCCCGCACCAGCGCGGCGGAACGCCACCGTGCCGCCGCTGCACCCACATGCGGCGAAAAACAGGCGGCCGCCGCCGCCACGATTTCAATGTTGGTAGAAACAGCGTAGTTAGTTTGTTCTTTGTCCTTGAAGTCGATGAAAGTCTCTTCAAGGTGTTTATTGGCGTTGATGAAGCAGGAGGCAGGTTGGAGGTAACAAAACTTGAGGATATTGCAACGAAAATATTTACACAGTCAAATGCAGAGTTAGCAAAACAACACTGATGCAAAACACACGTAAACAGCGCCTTACTCTTCGACTTGTCTTAAGTTAGAGCCTAGGACAACTGTCACTACATACGACCAACCGAGTCTCACTGTTCTACCACTAAGTGGTTACGGCCCAGACTAGCGTTGCATCGTACGGAGTCTTACTGATCTATCAGTTTAGTGATTACAGCCTAGACTGAGGAACAAGCACCTCGTCTCGATTGTATAGGTGAAATAGACAAAGAAAAAGGGCGGTAGGACTGTTGGCCCATCCCACGGAAGCCGTTGCCAATGAGAGCTGAAAGTTTGTTAAGCCACAACCCAAAGGGATGGGCTTACAATTAAAAGTAAATGTATTGTAAAAAACCCTGTTTTCCTTCTTTCCGCAACTCCGTTTCCCTCTGCTATTTCCACGTGGTCAGTGACGGCCTCAGCAAACACGCCAGGCACGCACGATTTATTGCTCGGCCATCTCAAACCTCGGTGGCGTTTCTAGCCAGCAGGGGGCTCGGGGGGCTGGTGTCACAACACTGCGTACCGCAGTCCCCTCCTCAAGGTTTTTCCGCATGGGAAAATAATGACCGTTGGCGGCATTCGGACCCGGTGTTTTCAGACGACGTTCTTCGAACGCGATCCTCACATGCGCACTGCGCCTCTATGGAGCGCACTGCAAGCTGACACTCGACACCACGCGGCTTTTCTCAGCGCTCAAAACAAGATACACGTGGTTGCCGCCCGGACGCGTAGGGGAGTGGACCCCCGCTCCGTACGCACAGCACATGGTCAACAATGCTAGGCCATAAACCTCGGCGCCGTCTCTAGCCCGCAGGGGACTCGGAGGCCGGCGCCACAACACCGCGTACAGCCGTTTCACTCGAGGTTTGTCCGCGTTGACCTATTATGACCATCGGCGGAATGCCAACCCGTGTGCGCAGACCGCGTTCTCCGAATCCGTTCTCGGCATCCGCACCGCGCACCCCCGGCGCGCGCCGCGGCTCGTCACCCGACACCACGCGGGCCGTTCGACCCCTCAAAAACAGAAACGGTTGCTGCCCGGAGGCGCTGGGGAGTGACCGCCTCCCTATTCATGAAACACGTGGGCAAGTTGCGGCACTGCAACAATATACAAAACAATCATGCAGCCCTACACCGCCCATTCTGTATGTTCGATAGAAGCGCGGCCTAACACGTCCCCCCTAAAGAGTATACTGGGCTGATTTTTGCTCAGTGATACGATAAATCACTGCCGCGATTGCGTAATCGAACTTACTAACCCCACCATGGCCTAATTAGATGAACAACAACAAACCAACCCGCAAAATAACAAAGCAAGAAGAGAGGAAGAGAAATACACAATACATGTCAGTAAACAATTAAGCACACGATTGCAGTTCCAAGCTATAAGAGCACTCTAGTGTCTCTGTCTTGGATCGGCACTCTCAAAGTCCACAATATACAGCGCCAGGTGAGCAGAACATTCACGCCATCCAGTTGGCATGGCATATTATTACGATGGCTTCCATGAGCCGTAGCTGATACGTCTGTGAAAAGCCAGTAGGGCCCAACGGATCCGGAGTGCTGAGTGCCATGGACTCGCAGAGGGAAAGTTTCGGAACCTCAAATGCCGTCTGAGCTTCCTCCGAGCAACGTATCTGATTGGTCCCGCTTTCTCTGCTAACCGCGTGATCCGGTTCTCCACCTCTGCACATCCTCGGCCGTGCTCGCGATAGTGGCCGCACAGTCCTAGCAGGCTGCGTAGTTTCCTTTTGGTGCACGGTGAAACCGGATTCTTAATTGCAGCTATTTTTTCTAGATCTGGTGCGTGCTTCCCTGAGCCGAATATGCCCGAGGCGATGAATGTGCTTGTGCAACTTGACTTTTCGGACTGGCTTTCAGCTCAGCCTTTTCTAGGGTAGAGTTAGCTAGCTGCACCCTACTGAACTCCTCTCTCCGGCTTACTGACTCATTTGATTGTTCTAACACATGGACAGGCTCGGCCGGTGCTCCACGGTATGGCACGAGCTGTTGGCCTTCAACAACAGTTCCAAATCTTCATGGGTCAACAAACAATCCGTGCCCTCGATGAGCTCATTAGTCAACGCACAGAGTAGGTCGACGTTCTGATGTTCCGCAGCCATATTCGGGCTATTAACCTTACCGGCAACGTAGCCAGTTTTGCCTGGATAATTTTCCCAAAAGCAGACACCAATCTTACCGTGCCTGACGGCTCCACGAGACTTTTCGGAAGCAGATTTCCCGTAAACATTATTTCACTCCCTGTATCCATAATCGCAACTGTGGATACATCTCCGCATGAGATATGAATTAACTGTACTTTAGTCATCCCTTCACAGTTGCGTCTCACGGCTTTTATATTTGCAGTAAGTATTCCATCAGGAATCTCACTTCCCTCAGGTATCTCACCTACCGTCTCGTGGGCAATCGCCACATTTTGTACCCTCTGCGCTTGGCTCGATAGCCCTCTTTGATTGATTTATCTTATCGCTAGATTTCGGGCAATCCTTAGCGACGTGGCCCGAGCCGTGACACAAGTAACATTTGAGGGCGCCTTTCTCTACTCGGCGGCTCTTGCCCCATGTCTGCCGCTGACGCTTTGAAGCGTACCCCTTGCCTTGCCTGTTCAAACGTTTGTAGTACTTTGGCGATCTCAGGTGGCTTAAGCCATCCCTCGCCTTCTCGTAGCCTCACGTACTCGAGACCCTCTATACCAAGGCCCGATTTTATACGATTTGCTACCAGAGTTCTGCCATCACCTCTACAGTCGGCCCCTCTCACTTGGAGGTAGTAGAGAAAACGTTTTCACTCGCGACGCGAACTGTGACCACGTTCCTCCTTACGCTTCACTGCTCTCTCAACCTCTGCAGATACTCTGCCGGAGAAAGCTTCAGTTCCATCAACACTGCCTCTTTAACTGACTCGTAATCTGTACTTTCTTCCTGGCTGAGGTTACGCAGTAGGTAGCGGACGCGTTCAGTTAGTGCTGGCATGACCAGATGCACGCGACTCTCATACGGTACCCTGTACGTAGCAAAAAGTTTTTCTACTTCCTCAACCATAATGGTACATCCGCGTCACATGGCAGGCGGAACCCTTTCAGCACTTTGCGCATTGCTCGATGGAATCGAAACCCATCCGCCTCTGATCGCCCCGCTCAGACCCAGTGCTCGGCAACGAAACATTGAGACGTTCAGCACTCGTCCTTGTCTGCAACAGCCTTTACTCAATCTGAAGTTGAAGCTTTTGAACCTCGAGCTCGAGCATTCTTGTATCATTTGGAATTTGCAAAGGCTGAGATACCTGCTGCGACAATTCCTGCTCTGATTGGGTGCTCTCACTTCATTTAGTTATCGGAATTTAAATACCGTCATTTGATAACTCCTGATTCCGATCCATTTCCGCCACAGTCGCACCCTCAACTCCATTAGACTCCATTGTCTCTGCGCCCCCACGTGTCCTCACCATGAGCTCTACACACCAACTGCCCATGCCAACTTGAGAAAGACGCAAGAAATCCTGCTCACCTGTTGCTGAATGCACTGCCGTTTCCGGATCTCCTCCACGGTGCCGGACTTGGCTGCTTTGGGGTCTTCTCGAAGGGCGGAGTGGTCGTTGGATGACTTGATCCTCTCACCACTAGTCCAGCATTCGATGTTGTAGAGCTCGCGATCCTGTCGACTGCGCCAGTTAAGTTTGTTCTTTGTCCTTGAAGTCGATGAAAGTCTCTTCAAGGTGTTTATCGGCGTTGATGAAGCAGGAGGCAGGTTGGAGGTAACAAACTTGAGGATATTGCAACGAAAATATTTACACAGTCAAATGCAGAGTTAGCAAAACAACACTGATGCAAAACACACAAGTAAACAGCGCCTTACTCTTCGACTTGTCTTAAGTTAGAGCCTAGGACAACTGTCACTACTACGACCAACCGAGTCTCACTGTTCTACCACTAAGTGGTTACGGCCCAGACTAGCGTTGCATCGTACGGAGTCTTACTGATCTATCAGGTTTAGTGATTACACCTAGACTGAGGAACAAGCACCTCGTCTCGATTGTTATAGGTGAAAGACAAAGAAAAAGGGCGGTAGGACTGTTGGCCCATCCCACGGAAGCCGTTGCCAATGAGAGCTGAAAGTTTGTTAAGCCACAACCCAAAGGGATGGGCTTACAATTAAAAGTAAATGTATTGTAAAACAACCCTGTTTTCCTTCTTTCCGCAACTCCGTTTCCCTCTGCTATTTCCACGTGGTCAGTGACGGCCTCAGCAAACACCCAGGCACGCACGATTTATTGCTCGCCATCTCAACCTCGGTGGCGTTTCTAGCCACAGGGGGCTCGGGGGCTGGTGTCACAACACTGCGTACCGCAGTCCCCTCCTCAAGGTTTTTTCCGCATGGGAAAATAATGACCCGTTGGCGGCATTCGGACCCGGTGTTTTTCAGACGACGTTCTTCGAACGCGATCCTCACATGCGCACTGCGCCTCTATGGAGCGCACTGCAAGCTGACACTCGACACCACGCGGGCTTTTCTCAGCGCTCAAAACAGATACACGTGGTTGCCGCCCGGACGCGTAGGGGAGTGGACCCCCGCTCCGTACGCACAGCACATGGTCAACAATGCTAGGCCATAAACCTCGGCGCCGTCTCTAGCCCGCAGGGGACTCGGAGGCCGGCGCCACAACACCGCGTACAGCCGTTTCACTCGAGGTTTGTCCGCGTTGACTATTATGGACCATCGGCGGAATGCCAACCCAGTGTGCGCAAGACCGCGTTTCTCCGAATCCGTTCTCGGCATCCGCACCGCGCACCCCCGGCGCGCGCCGCGGCTCGTCACCCGACACCACGCGGGCCGTTCGACCCTCAAAAACAGAAACGGTTGCTGCCCGGAGGCGCTGGGGAGTGACCGCCTCCCTATTCATGAAACACGTGGGCAAGTTGCGGCACTGCAACAATATATACAAAACAATCATGCAGCCCTACACCGCCCTTCTGTATCGATAGAAGCGCGGCCTACAAGCGTGATTCATTCCCAGTAAAATGCGGTGAGAAATAGTTTTGTATCTGCAACTGAACCATATTGGTCGCGCCTGGGCAGCTGTGATCAGCGATATTGTACGCGATGCGCGCAGCTTTTGTCGCCATGTTCGCTCTAGGTCTTTGGCGGCTAGTTGATTCAAATGCGCAGCAGGAGGTTGGACGCGACCGCTCCCTGATTGTCCGCGCTGACAGCCTTCATTCGCCGCTTCCGGTGAGCGGTTGACGCCGGCGAACATATCTAGCCCGCCTTGATCGACGGCGAACAGCCTCCAGGCGGACGCCGCGCGCGGCCTTCGCCAGTTTTTCGCCGAAATTCGCCCATGTGGGGTCAGGCCTAATTCTGACGTTGCCTGACGTCGGTTGTTTCGGATGCGGTTCTTTACCCTTTAACCGAAAACCGATCAAAAATATTTCGGTTTCACTCCGAAACAAAGTAATAATAACGTTGCGGTTACGTTTTCGTTCCGTTCGACACACTGGCTGTCCACAAAGACGTTCGTAAAAAAAAAAAATATATTGTTGTCTTGTAAGTTGAAACGGCAAAAATACCTGCGAGTTTTATTTTGCCTGTCTAATTTTTTCAGCTTTGCAACGGCTGGCTATCAGTGTGACAATGCAGTCACCGGCCAACATTAAAAAGGAGTGATCTGCTTCGCTTCGTACTCTTCGAAGGCGGCAGCAGACGGTAGCAGACGACGAAAAAGCACCGCCCACAGCGCTCATTGCGCTGCGCGAAGCGGCCGGCGGTGGCGCCGAGCAGACACACGCTCTCTGGTGTCCCTTTAACAGTGGACCGCTCTGTACAATGCAATCGAAGCTATAAAAACGGCACGTAAAGATGGGCTCCTGTTTTTTAAGAAAGCTCCGCTATCACGTATGCGCTGTCAAAAAGAGGCTTAGACGTGGCCTATTACTGAATGGGAATGCATCATGCGTACGGTAATCCGCTGTCTTGCACCTGCTGGTCGAACTGTATCCCTCGAAGGACGGCACCGTAGCAATAAACATATCGTTTCATTCGGTCATTGCCCCACGCACCAACGACCCAACAATAGGTCGAGTTCGTTTGCAACAGGCGTACATAGAGAATATACGGCGGGGAGGTTACCAGCGTTTTACCAGCGGCACCAGCAATGCTTTGGCTAAAGAAAAAAAACGTACTGAACATAGATGGGTGCGTCATGGTTTTTTTTCGCTGCTTGCAGCGCAGTCATTTTCCTACCTTCAAAAGTAGCGGTGATTTCAACTCGCAGAAAAATCACTTGACGGCCGCTATGAGACATAGAGTTTAATACCGTGTCACACGGGCACGCACGAACTCCATTGGGATGAGGGAGCGCGAGACTTGGTCGTGGCACACGGCCAATAACGATATATTAATCTTTAATATATCGTTTGGTTGCCAGAGCCGCGTTCAGCGCTGTTTGGTTTTGTACAACTACGAAACTTCTAATTACGCTCGTAACTATAATTACCGCTTCCTAAACACATATTGAATATAGTTGATGCGAAAAAGAAAACACACAACTCGTTAAAAATAAAAGTGCGCTCGCTAAACATAACAGTGCTGAATAACTTTATTAAAATATCCTGGAGACCAGTTGTGCCTCGAAGGTGGAGCCCTTAGTCGGGGCCCCATAGGTAGCAGCCACCGCCTCGGCACGGTCGACAGCCATTGCTGGCCAGTCGCCGTCGGTCAGCCGCTCCTCCCAGGAGGTGAGCCACCCTATACTTACCTGTGCTTTTCTTTGCGGCCTGGCGTAGGCTCTGCGTACTGTGACCCGAACTGCTGCAAACTAGACTCAAAATCAACATGTCGTGCACGGTGACCTCGTGAGCTTTCCTTGTATTTGTGTGTACTGTGTCGGTGTCAGTCATGGGTGACACACCGACCACTACACGACTACGTTTGCATGAACCCGCGCGAGTGGGTCGAGTCAAACAACGGTCTGACCGAGCCCGACGTGGACCGCGTTTACATGAACGGCAGATAGCGTCGAGCCGAGACATCAACGAGTTCGAACTGTGCACCCGGTTCCCGCAGCCGTCTTCATGGGTTGTCTTATCACTACTGGTGGCTAGCCACCATATAAATCACTACGATGAGGTTGCGCACTGCACAGTGCTTGTCTTGGCCTGATGCTATTCCGCTGCCGGCGCCCAACGTCACAGAGGTATCGGCGCTGGCGGGCCCGACCGACCGCGTTTACATGCACACTGCAAACGGGTCGGGCTGCGTCAACCGGGCTGACTGAACCGACTCGACGCTTGTTCAGCCCAACGGGCAAGCGTTTCATAACTCGACAGGCCACATTCGGGTTCTGACGAGACAGGCACATTCGGGTTCGAAAGACGAGAAAAAACATGGCGCAGCGGCCTAGGTCGAGAGTATTGCGCTGCAGCAACTGCTGCTGAATTGTGCTATTAACTTTATTTAATTCAATAGAATGTTCCAGGACACGCAACAATTTTTAATGAAATCATTAAATTCTCAGTTTACAACAATCAGTATGGGCACGTGAGTACTTCCGTCAGCCGCCGAGCTCCCTTGACCGAGAGCGCATAAAGTCCCTTAGCGGAGCGCGATCGTGTGCGAGTGCTATCCCTGCTGCGGCTGAGCGTTTTACGGAAGGGCGAAGACGTGAACGATTACGCCCTGCCGAAATTACACCAGCATGATGTAGTTACTGCACTTGGTTACTGCAATATTATTAGCTCTTGTGTTCGATTGAACTCTGCGCCTCCGCTCATCCGGTAAAACGCCCAGTCCGCTTCGTCCCCGAATACCGGAAACGTTAGAACTCTCTAATAGTTTTGCTTGTTCCCTTTTTATGGAAGTACCGTATTGCGGGAAACGATGATTCAGACGGTAGTGACATGTTACAGACAGCGCGGTAGCATGCAAATTCTGCCACGTCAAACTGTTCACGGTGAACCTAGTTGTCGATGATGATTTAATGGCATCCCTTTGAACATGGGGCGGTGGACAAATGGTCACCTAGCCTGCTTGATGTATGCTATACATGTCTTTATCGTCCATGTATATGAGCGACACTACCGACAACTGAACTAAGGGACGCGCCTCACAGCTCTTAGAGGTCACGCCAATATCACCTGCGATCGGCGCTGTTTGGCACTCGATTAGCTGCATCTTTCGCGCTTGTTTTGATGCAATGTCAAGGCTTGTCACAATGGACGATGTTGTTTTTGTTTATTTAATACATGTCAATCCATAGGGTATTATGCTGGAAGAACTTAAACATAACAAACTTTTTGCAGAGAAATTTTATGCAACATTATTAGAGTTAAACCGACGGACAAGAATACAGTAATGTGAAGCAGTAATACAGGGTATAATGAACGTGTTATATGCAAGTGCGAGCAATTAAAGGCAGTCACAAATTAAATACTATTGATCTCTTATAAGCATGTGGATTTTCAAGTAGCGCCGGGAAATTGTGTATATATATATATATATATATATATATATATATATATATCACAAGAAGCCAACAAACAATGTTGGCCATTGTTGTCCTTGGTGTCATTGTTTGTTAGCTTCGTGTGATATGATAATAAAAATCGGGCCCCTCGGTTCCCTTTCTTCTCGTTCATTTATATAGTAATACATGCGGGCAAGCTGTTCCACTCTAATTGACTGTGGGAAGAACGAATATTTAAAAATAGCCAGTACTGAAGCGGTATTGTTCTAGGTTTATGACGTTGTCTCGTTTCTGTCTTGCATATATGTTACTTGTAACTACCTAACCGAGTGTGTGACGTAACCGGAAGGAAACTTTAAAAATCGTGTTAATTAATATTCTGGGGTTTTACGTGCCAAAACCACGATTTAATTATGAGGCACGCCTTAGTGGGGGCCTCTGGGTTAATTTTGACCACCTGGGGTTTTTAACGTGCCCCACTGCATGAGACACGAGCGTTTAGACCTTCAAGCTCAGCCAAGGTCAAACTGGGACTTAGCCTGCCACTACCGGCGGCTGCTGCGTACGCCGCCTGGGCGCTCATAACTTCAAAGCGATATGCGATGTGTACAAAGTGCGCCAAGTGCTGGTAGCTCCGTATGCGCTGTGCTCGACACTTGGTTCGCGTGGAAGCGAGACGCAGCATGAAGGTCAATTCGCTCGCTGCTGCTGCCGCGTCGGGCAGCGTCTATGTCCTTTCCCAAGGCAAGCAAAACCATGCCTTGGTTTAGCCGCGTTCAACCACGGCACATTTTTTGCACCACGCCCCCCATCGAAATGCTGCCGCCGCGGCCGGGATTCGATCCCGCGACCTCGTGCTAAGCCACCGCGGTGGGTAAAAATAGTGGTGCACATTAGACGAATGAGACGAACGGCGTATTCTTCGCAGTTGCCTTGAGTTATTGAGACTATTTTTTGTTGGCTAATTAGTTGACTAATTGGTTGGGTTTAATTCTAAAGTAAAAAAAAAAAGTCGCTTTATGGGCATAAGTAGTATTGGAAGAGTTGGGCGTGCTTAGAAACACCTAATCAAGTTGTTTCCGTGACGTTACCCTTTACTTTTTTTTTTTTGGGGGGGGGGGGGGGGGCTCTAATGAAAGCCCGCGAAATATGAAAAGAATGACGTCACTGCGCTCTCGTGCGTCTGGATAGCACACCGTCGAAAGCCGACATGAGTGTTTGCATCCATGTACAGCGGCAGCCTATCGCCTATCATTACTACCGTGGCTTCACAGTGACGGTGGGGAAGCATACGCTGGACACAGTGACCGGTCGCTTTCTTTTTGTTATTTTGCGGGCGGGCTTCGCTCTTTCGAAATGCGATCGAGAACCTGCAATCCAGACGCGCAAGCGCGTAGTGTAGTGACGTTTCTTAGATGAGAGCTTCTAAATACATGGGAACGGAGAAACAATTTCTCTCGGCAACCACTGTACTAAATTTTATGATGTTGGTCGCATTTAAAAGTAAATTAAAATCTAGTGACTGTAGATTTGGGGCGGCAAAAGTTTAGTAAGAATTGATGAAAATCGCAATTTCAGAAAACGAGACTCGGGTTTACAACTCCGTAACTGTGCAATGAAAAATATCACAATTCACTAAACTGCATATAATAGTGCATCTAAAGCGCACAAAATTTGTGTATTATACATAGCTCTCAAATACACGTCTTAAATGTGAGTAGGACTTTTGTAAAACATAAATTCACGTAAGATATAAATTGACATAACATTTCCCCCCCCCCCCCCCCCCCCCCCCCCCCCGCTTTTTGTGCGAATGCAGTTTACGTAACTACGGTATCTTTTGGTGCAGAGCGATTTGTAAACATTGTGCTATTTTTTTAGCTTGCCGATTTCTGGCAAATTGTTTGAAACAAATCAATTGCCGAAATCAAAATTTTGCTTCTTACTGCCACTAGAATTCAACTTTTTCTCTGAAATGCAGCAAATTTTATTGAAGTCGTGCCAGGGTGTTTTATAAACGCATTTCTCCGTTTTACGTGTACTTGAATATGCGGCATCGGAGTTGGCCCCCAGCTGAAGCTTCCTCAAACGACGAACATAAGAATTTCACACTATAAACGCGACGAAAACACGGCAGTGCTCCAGCCTCTCATTTGCTATTCTATGGCCGTGTGTTAGTTACTCTCCAAATTACGGTGGCGAACCTGCATGTGCTGTGCAATCTCACCTATATTGTGTAACTCGCATTCATGTTCAACTAGTGAGGAAGCCATAATGGCGGAGATCTTCAAACAGTAATATTTCCGCGAAACTCCCAATCGACCTACCGGGTGTGTTAATGTTAAATACGGTTGTATATAACACTATGTATTTCGCAACACACATTTCAGTGTAGCTGTCAAGGGCCAGGAAAATGTTTACTTGTAAAAACTGTACCACTGCGCGTCACGTTTCATCACCGTTACATCACTGCGTTTTTCGAAAGTTCGCGTTTCTCGCTAGAAGTTTTGAAACATGCTGGATAATGGCGCCCATGAAGGCGCCATGCTTTTCAAGAATAGTGAATTGCATCTGCAGTAGCTGTCTCAGCTAGCGGTCAACAAACGTGGCGGCCTGAATGACGCGTTTTGCTCGCCGTTGTGATGCGTCGGCTGCCACCTTGCTTGCGGCATGTAGCGCTATTAAGGTCCGATCGAAATTATATCCAAGTTTGCAGATACACCGTTTTTGTGGTCGTCGCAGCAACACCTGGGCGCTGTCCGCGAGGTTCTGTTGTTGATTAATCTTGGTGAGGTCCTCCACGGGGCTGCGGGCACCGGTACGAAGTTTCTTGGGAGTCGCGTGCCCCACGCACGCACGCGCACACATTCCTTTTTGTGAGAGTAGTGTGAAGTGGGTCTTGCGTAATTACTGCGCTATCTTCGGGATCGGCCTACGAAAAAGGCTAGAAATCCAGATATCCGATACGGAAAAAGTGGGGTTAACTTGCTGAGAAAGAAATTGTCTTTATGGTATAAGGTTTCCTCCGTTCGCTTGGCTGTGTATTTTCGACGCTGCTGTTGGCACGCGAAGATTCAGCGCTGGTTGCACATTTGCCATTACAGGTCTGCTGACACACTTGTGTTGGCAGATCACACTTAAGAGAAGTGCTCTATCATCTTACAGTATTGTTTCAGCACAATTTTCGAGTAAGAGAAACTGAAGGTTAATAACCTATTTTCCGAATTTTGCGCCCCAACGTCATTGTGTCGTCACGTATTTGAAAACATTCTTTTTGTATTTGGGCCGTTGTGGCCCAGTAAAATCGCTAAGCCAAAGACTGCAAATACTTGCTGTCTTTGGCTCTTATAGGATATGTAAACCGCCGAGGTAGCTTATTCGCTATTGCGTTGCACTGCTTAGCACGAGGTCGATCCGGGCCGCTTTCCGATGGTGGCGGACTGAAACATGGTGCCGTCCTGCAGTTGCTCTCTTGTCACGTGCTCTGCAACTGATTTTGTGCGGCCGCCCCGCTGTTGTCGAACGTCCTTTAGCGTGCGGCGAACGGACAGCTCTGGTGACGCTTACTATATTTGCTAGTTGCCTTCGCAGCGTCAGTGCGGTATCCGGCGTGGCGTTGTCGAGCAACGTGCACAGAGCATTCGTGAAGGTGTGGCAGGTCCTGACATCGAGAGCTCATTGAAAACCTTGCTGTGAAATCCGCCATCAGCGAAGCCTCGTCTGGCGGCAGGTTCGAATGGTTCCTTATCGTCAGATCGCCATTGGCGTCGCTGCGCACACCACCTATCCGCGGTCAGCGGGAAAAGATGCGCGGGGCCATGATGTTGCAATCTGGACCGGGCGCGGCAGTGTGCCACCGGCAGCCGCTCCGATAGCGCGCTGGTCGAGAGTTGCTTACAGTGCCGCCAGCGGTGCGAAAAGTGTGATGAGCCTGCTGCAGCTGCCGCCGTGTCGACAGCCGTGGAGCGGGATCTACGCGCAGCCAGGCTTTGTTTTCTGGTGCAGGGACCCACGCCAGGGTCTGCAGCGGTAAGCACGCCCCTACTCAGGGCACTTCACCGATTTGCAGAGGACACCTTTGACTTGGACTAATCCGTAATAACCTGACTGGGCGACTGCGTGGAAGAGGTCTCCTTTGCCCTGTTTAGTGAAGAGGGGACGCTGATAATTTCGCGTAATTCGCCATGGCCGCCGCTTAGCTTCCCCCTTCCCAATTTGCGAGGAAAACAAGCATGGCGAAAGCGATTCCCGCACGTTCGGTTGTGTTCTCCGGTGATTCATTCATCCCGTTCGCCGATCATGCCTGCGCGCGAACGCGTTTCCTACCTTCTCATACCGGTCTTCGTCGGGAAAGCTCGTTGCAGCCACTTTGCATGCGTTAATCCCGGAACTTTGGCCCAAATGAGTCTGGTAGACGTCTTAGCGGAGCCCACTATCGTGATTTCTGTGTTTCATCGTTCCTTGAGTTCGAAGGCTCTCCAAAAAGCAGTTCCCCCGCATCCGTGAGAAGGGTGGTTGCCGCCCGACGGCGGTCGCGCTGCCGGTTTGCTTTAAGCGGCTGCTTGTTGGTTTATTCATGGCGCACGCGCGAGAATTTAACGCTTTGCCCACTGTGCCCGCTTCAGTGGAACTTGACGTTGATGTTTTTAGTTTGTGTCCCTTCTGTCTTGCTAAGGATTTGCTCTTTAGTTACCGAAGCCACCGGAGAAAGTATGGAATCTATGCGTGCGTTGTGAAGATCTTAATAGGTGCCGGTACTCGCCGTGCTGCTCGCTCTGTTCGACAGTTATGGTGCCATGATAGTACTGGTACATAAAGCAGCTCCGCACTGCTTTATGTAAAGCAGTGCGGAGCTCGACGCACGAACAGAGGTGGCCTGTCGCATGTTCAGAAGCGGCACTCGCACTCCGTCTTGGTCTTTACTAGACGGCACGAACGCGCAACGCCGTGCTCCCATGCTGTGGATAGCCATGACGGCGGCTGTACGGGGTCGACCGCTTTTTACGGAGAGCAGCTCAGTGGTGTTCGGTCCAGTATACGTTCAACATTACTTATTCGTCAGGGGAAATGTGGCCAACATTACGCGTTACGCAATCTATTCATTAGCCGTGGGCTGGCCATTGTAAGCTGATCGTCTTTATACGAATGAGGCGGACGTGGATGACACACTGCCGCAAGCTTTCGAAGTACAGATGCCCGGTAACGGATGATTCGGTTGCCGCTAAATAGCATTCGTGCTCCGAAAACTTGTGCATTCGGAGCACGCATTTAATATATGTGCGCGTGCCAATGTCGGCGTAGAAACTGGCCCAATGTCGGGGAACTGCGTGATCTTGGTGGGCGTTTCCAATTTCTGCCTGCGTACTTCCTAGTCTTATCGCCAATCACCTTTAGTAGGTTTCGCTAGTCGCGTTATTTGTAACCCGTGTGAAAGCAACGCCCCTAATTTTGATGGAGCATATACTATATTGCAATTTTTCTTCGGTGCTGATAGCCGTTTTACCGTCACTTCGCTTCCGGTGTAACCTCTCCTATCATTCCCCAGCTGAGGCATGCGACCGAAAGAGTGGCTTGGGAACGGCGGCCGCCGTGTTTTCTTCTGTCTATCGTTCGTAACATGTCTTTGGATTGTGGTGGGAACGAGAAGATTGTGTTCCACATTGACACACTTACGGTCTGAAAATAGGCGCAAAGATGGCATGTGGTATCGCTCGACAGTGAAACGGTGCAAGTAATCTGTTTACCGTCACGTAACCAAAGCCGCGCAGGGAGTTACTTTGCTAGGATACATTATCGTATTGCCTAAAATTGTATTTATGCGCTTCTGCGAACTTGAAGTGAATAATTTCCTTCGTGGGGCAAATCGCGTCTTGAATAATCGCTTGTTGAAAAGTGGCGCTGCCATCGTGCAGACAAACGCAGTGGTGCATCGCTAGGTCCTCAAGTATCCCCCTCCCCTCCCCCCCTTGACACGGTGACGCGCAGCAGTGCGAGTAGGGGCAACGTCACCTAGATATCTAGGTGGCGTTGATAGGGGACGGGTAGCCATGATGGCTACCCGTCCCCGATCATGCCTCATGTCCCCGATCATGCCGTCCCCGATCATGCCACTTAGCCATGGCTAGGTGGCGTATGCCACCGCCCGATTTAAAGGGTTCAGCCTCATCCATCCATCCATCCATCCATCCATCCATCCATCCATCCATCCATCCAGCGTTGTGGGAGTGGTGAAAGGGTCGCTGTCCTTTTCAGTATGTTGAAAATGCATTGCGCTTTTAAGGCGTGCCGCCGTTGCACAACACAAATGTAGGCACTTCTTACAATGGTCCCTGCTTGACGGTCGGAAAAAAAGCTTGGATTGACTACTCAGACTGCGCCCATGGTATACCGTGGCCCATGGTCAATCACGTGGTCGCGAAGCCGAGGCTGAAACGCGGTTCCAAACCAAGAAGCAGCGACATCGATTATGGTCGTGTGATTGAAGCGCGACTACACCTCGCGGGGCAAAACACCAGTTCATAAAATTGATGCATCAATTGGTGATGCATCAAATACATCACCAATGGATACATTAGAAAAAGTACGGACAATGCCATTAGAATAGGAAAACGTGAAGTCGGGCGGTTTGCTTCCATCCAATAATAGAGTACGAAATCGCGGCTTTCTGAAGCTTGCTCGTCGCGATACGTGCGAGATATACCGAGATTGTATTACCGTATTTAACATTGTAATGTCGTGGAAACTCTTGTGTAGCCATAAAAAGTAATGACAGTATATCTAGTATTAACCTTATCAGATTTGATCAGTAACTTTTATTTTTAACTGCCTTTTCATTAAATTTGTGTTATCTGTCTTCAGTACCAGAGAAACTACAGGTGACACGCGTGCTGTGTTAATGATAAGGTCCCTATTATAAGTTTCCAAGGTAGCGACACTCATTCTTTGCGCCGGCCTCCTCACTCTCGAGCTTACTCTCTATTCTCCTTCATTCGCGTCTGTGATGGGTGCATACTTGCAAGTGATGTTCTAAATGCCTAGATGTGATATTTATTACGGCGAGTCTTCGACGGCTCATTGAACGAAAATTTGACCGTCCGGCGTTATGGCACCAAAATCCAATAGCACCAAAATTGATGGTACCACCCGCGCGCGACCTGTGGTGGGACCAGAATTAATGGCGCCACCATTGATGGTCGAACCCACGGCCTTTGGTGTTAATTACGGCAAAGTGAGTTAAGGCACATTTCATTAATATGGTCAATTAAGGCACTCGAAGCCATGACCTTTGGTGGAAGTAGAACCCACGACCTGTGGTGTTAAGACCCAGTTAATTAAGATAGTCAATTATGACTCGCACACTCGATCTTTGGTGGGAGTCGAACCCACGTGAAGATATGGGCGAACCGGCCATATCTCCAAGTTAGATTCTCATTGACACCGGGAACGTCGAGAGTCGAACCCGCTACCTTTCGTATTAAAGCGAAGCTAATTAAGGCACAGGTAATTAAGATGGGGTTAATTAAGACACTTAAAGCCTCGACCTTTGGTGGGCCGAACCCACTTAGAGATATGGGCTATATCTCCAAGTTGAATTCCAATTGACATCGTGAAGGTAGAGAGTAGAACCCACGACCTTTGGAGTTAAGGCACTCGAACCAACGACCTTTTGGTGGGAGAAAACAATAGGAAGTAACAACGCATTAGAGTGAAAATGTCAAAGTAATGAATACCTCTTGAGCGCGCAGGCTTGCGCCTTCATCCTCTTTAGCGTATACTAAAGTGACTCACTTTTTTATTTTGCAGGAGGTTCATAACTAGAGCGCATGCGTCAATGATCCGGTCGGATTTTAGCTGGAAGGAAAGGCGTAATCGTAGCCAAGACATAGGACGTGTGCCACGGCAGCTGCCTAAAAGGGCACACGACGCCGTACAGTTCTGTATCAGAAGCTCCGTGCAGCTCTGGAAGCAACCGGCGCCTCGGCCAGTGAGGAAGGCGAACACATCAAAATGTTGTGGTCCGCGTTGTCTCCTGCTGCCGACGCCTGTAGCGTCCTAAGCCTCCCCCCCCCCCCCTCTCCAACGACTAGCTTCAGTTGTAAAACTCCGCCCGTGCGCTTAGCGCTGCTGTTGCCACTCCTTGGGCAGCCGCCAGATGGCGGCGCCGTTCCATCGCGCTCCACTGCAGACGCCGCAGCCTTCAGCTCGTGCGGACGGGCAGCTTGCGCGCGTTTCACGCTCGCTGGCGTTCTCCCTTTAGTCCGAATTAGCGATACCATGCGAAAGCGGTATCCACCTACAGCAATAAGATATATCGGGCTAGTTGGTTCATACTGAAAAAAAGGTAAACGCATACGACGAAGCGCAGAAGCTGCGTTTTTAAGTGTCGTGTGTGTGTTCCTGCCGCCTAAACCTTTCACGCAGTTAACTTTTCCCATACAGCAGCTTGGCACGTTTTCTCGCTGCTTTAGCTTAACACTTTGGTCTGGGGCAGTTATACGCCAGCTAGCGAGACCAAATTTGTTATCCACAAAAATAACAGCACAATTTCTTGTAAACCAATGAATACTTTATTAAAGAAAACGAAGTAAAAACAACTTATGCCCCTATGTATAGCTAAGACTTAAACTGCCAGAAGGGACATAATCTAGGCAAATGATTTGGGCCTACGGGGAAACCAACTCCACCTACAGCAGCTTTGCACGTTTCCTCGCTCCCTTCAAGACTGGATCCCCGCCGCTGCTCCAGGAACCTTGCCTAAGAATGCATTTTTATGCAAGGTTCCTGCAAGGTATGCGTGTATGCATGCGCGTGACTAAATAGAAATTAGCGTAGCTTGCACAAGTGGCGCAAGGCTAAAGAAACAGCGGAGCTGATCGGCACTTAGCTGGTCTGGCCTTACGGGTTATGCTTTTCCGGAATTTATTGATTATTGATCGATTACCTATTGATTGGCTATCGCAATGTATTGGCCACGAATTTGGGCTAGGCTAATCACTATCATCCCCAGCATTTTCCGGAATTACTTGATTGATCGATTATCGATGAGCTATTGATAGGCTATCGCAAGGTATTGGCCACGTATTTGGGCTAGGTAAAGCACTACCAAGTCATCCCCAGCATTTTCCGGAATGGTTTATTGATCGATTTTCGATAAGCTATTGATTGGCTATCGCAAGGTGTTGCGAGGCGTAGCTGTGCACAGTGACGTCATCGCTAGGCGAGATTTTGCGAACACTACTGGGGAAGCAAAAAGCTTAAACAGCTCCGCTGTTAAAAATTTCATAGTGCGTGTACTCATTTCCTGAAAGCGCAAGGGGCACCGAACACGACTCAGCGTGTTCTCTGACAGCTTTTCTAAGATGGCCCAGAACAGGTCACCAAACATATCTTCGTTTGCATTTTTTCGGTTGGTTCGACGGATACGTGGGAAGGTTCGGGAACACTTTCGGCACCGCACCCTCGGCAAGTGTCCTCTCGTGGCACCTCAACCGTCTGTCCATTGATAATATGCACAAACACTTCAAGATGTCCTGCTCATGAAAGTGTAAATAACACACCATGTATTTCGCAGAGAGTTCCCGGTCGGTACGAGAAATCGCTCTGTTTAACGCCGAGCGAAGTGTCGCATTGTGGGAGCACAAGAAGTGGCGCGCCGAAGTGTCGACATCGTTCGATAGCCGCTTGTTGCAGTCAGCAACGTAGCGCGTCGGCATCGTCTGCTAATATCCTTAACAAACGCGGCGAAGGCTACAGTTTCGCGGATGACATGCTTCCTGAAATCCGCCGTCATCAACCAACCACAGAATACACCAACGCTGCACCGCGTGTTTCGTCCAGCCAGTTCGCGTAGCCGGCTAGTGGGGAAGTGAAGCTGGGTGCGATGGTAGCGCCATGCAGGCGCGGGCGGGTGGCGGTTCCGCGCAACGACGCCGAGTTTTACAACTGAAGCTAGTCTAGTAATGTTGCCCTAACCAACCAGACTTACGCGTTGGAGCACGTCCGCACGCGCCGCGCTCACTGGACGTCGCGTCGCTCCCGACGGAGGAAGAGGGCCCGCGTCGCCGCGCGTTTCGTTATAATTGCAATAATAATAATAATAATAATAATAATAATAATAATAATAATAATAATAATAATATGAATCTTTTTCTATTCCAATAATACAATAAATTTAAATTTGTTATTTTCTTAATCAGTATTTCAAGCGTGACTTGTAGCTAGGGTGGCTAGAATGGGGAGGTCTGAATACCGGTTGCGCAAACGTCACCCCCCAGCGCGCCGATGCCGCGGGGCGGCGCTGTTGACCGAGGCGCGGTAATAGGTTAATAGTCATGGCTAGGTGGCGTATGCCACCGCCCGATTTAAAGGGTTCAGCCTCATCCATCCATCCATCGGTAAGGCGCGCATCCGAAATGAGCGCATTGCCAGCCTCGGGTATAGCACGCTTTCTGCGAGCGTCAAGAAATACGTCTTTATCATGAAATCAACGTTTTATCAGCCCACATCATTACTCCTGTGAAATTTAACGGGTCCAGTTCGCATTGCACCGATAGATTCAAATGCCCTCTCCCCCCCCCCCCCTCAGGATCATAGGGGGGGGGGGGGGGGGGGGGCTTTGGAATAATTTCGACCACTTCGTTTTTTTTTTTTTCGTTTTTTTACGCGCATTGATATCTTACGACACACGGGGTGCCTTGTATTTCGACTCCCTCAAAATGCGACCGTCGTCCTCTAGGTCAGCAATAATCACCTTATGTGTGCCGTACGTACGACCTGTAAACTGCAGTCATTACCTGATTACTTCTCGACGTACAAACCACTTTTTGCCAGCACTTGCAGACCTGTAGCATATCCTTTCGGCGCTCAAATAAGCAATTTCCTATGATTGCAGACAGCAACAGAGCTAGTCGTGAAATCGATCATTTAAGTGAGGAAAACGACTATGGGGAAATTTGATCTATAACACGCAAGATTTCGGTGTTTTTAGTTTATTCGCACTGCCCTGCTGATTGACACCTTTAAGCAAAAAATGAATCCTTGTGACGAAATAAAAACGTACAACTGATGCTGTCAGGGCAGCAGAATGCTCTAGGCAACCAATTGTTGGCACATCACCAATCCGCCTTTTTCACGGCGCTACGGCGCATGCGCCCTGCCCTGGTGTTTTAGTCGCGAAACGTTTTGGAAGGGTCGCGCGCGCGGCCGTGCGGCCCCGTCTCGGGGAAACGTCCCCCGAAAAAAAAAAAAAAAAAAATGCGCTCGCACGCGCGCTACTGTAAGTGCAAACTCGTGCTGTGTACCTTGTTGAAACTTCACTGGTAGCTCGACGTCGGTGCGGTACCGAAAACGTGCGTAGCGTAAGACTGCAACTCCACTTTTAACAGAAAGCGGCGAGGGCTTCGTCTAGACTGCACAGGGAACCACGCAGTTGCCGCCTTGCATTGGTGGCTGTATAATAGCAAATTTGTCGATAAACCCCTGCGTTACACGTGCACGACACTTAAAAACACGTTGCTGACGAAGACTTCTTGCAGCGTTGGTCCTCGCTTGCTGGCAGTGGCAGCGTGTGCCCGACTTCACGTACTCGTTCAAGGCGCGGTCACACTAAAGCCCCTATATATAAAAAGTAGCGTCACGCTTTGAAGAATGCCGACGCCGCGTCGGTATTGGCCTAATGGCATCACGTGGACCGTCGAGCCCCCGGGCGCTGGCTGCGTTTGTGTACGATCACGCTCCATCGCCATTTTCGCCCGAGAAGCGTCTACCGACTGGCGAGGAGCATGACGATAGCGACAGAGTCGGCGATCGTCGAATCTGATCAGCGGTGAAAGATAATTAAGTGCACGTGTTTCAAGCGGTGTAGGTGGCGCAACGGTCGAAAAAGAAGCACGAAAGAGAGGAGAAACGAGGAGGAGGGAAGGCGGAGGAGGAGAGTCGCTACTTTTTGTATACAGGGGTTTTAGGCCACACTGGGTCGATACGAGACCGACAAGACGCGCACGCCTACGATTGGCCGACCATTCAGCACTGTTTCGCTGAGACCATTTTAGCATACCAGGCCTACAAGACGTAACCGACGAGCGTGAGTTGTCGTACTGCGACGGGATTTCTTGTCGATGGCACCGATAAAATCAGCGTGCCGACCAACATT
Organism: Dermacentor silvarum; assembly: GCF_013339745.2. Lineage (NCBI taxonomy): Eukaryota > Metazoa > Arthropoda > Arachnida > Ixodida > Ixodidae > Dermacentor > Dermacentor silvarum. The sequence continues at coordinate 71,164 of NW_023606245.1, forward strand.
CGACCGAAGCGCGCGCGCGATCGGCCGTCGAACCGATAACGCGATACCCGCAACGGCTTCGTTAGTATATATAAATAATCGCGCTCAAAATGAGTCAAGACATACCTACGAAGTTGAAATGCACAAGCTTCGACCCTCTCAATCCGTGCACATACGTTTGAGCCAATGTTGATCCTGTTCAGCGAAGGTTAATTAGGCCTGGCGCCGTCGAGTTCGCGCACCCGCTACCGGCGGACCGGTACTGAAAAGTAAGCAAGTTATAATGAAGGAAACTGCTTTTATAGTCCAATTCCAGCCTTAGCGATTTGAAATAAACTACCCTTCGCTTCGATCGCCACGTACACAATAAGCTGCTAGCGGGGACACAGCGCTGCGCCCAACGCCTGTGCCAACAACTGTACGTCACCGTTCCCGTAGGCTGCCGGTCGTATTCGCAACGTAGATGGGCGGGTTTTTACGTGTTGGCATGCTGACACATTTCTTAATTCCTGAGAAGTACTCTTTATCTCTGCGTCAAACACGAAACAAGAGACGGTACATTCGGCACAGCAGCATAAACAGCCGCTTCGCTCAGTTATATACCAACGGTGTCAGCGATGGCATCCGCGTTTTTGCAGAACAACACGGCCTTTAAATGAGCGCTTATGCGAGCACAGTTTGCTCTAATAATGCTTTATGACACGCGCAAACAAACTATCGCGAAGTTAAAGAAAAGCGAGAATCAGTAATAAATTAACAGCCCAATATTTGTAACTGGATCACAGCCGCCATTGTTTAATTGGCTCAGCCGCTCATACTGACTCGTCTCACGATGGAACAACGCGGCTAATATGAGCAGATATGTGTGTTTTATTCTACGTTTTGACATTCTTTCATATCAGCGTTTTTTCATATATGCACCTTTCCCCCATTTTTTTGACGCTAACAACGATCTGTGGCTGTAGATGCCGATGTAAACAAGTGCATCGCTTTGATAAATATGACGCGGAAGGCTGCGCACTCGAAAACATCTTACTTATGTGAAATGTCTAAAGAGTGTGTAAAAATAATTTAAAAAAAGTTGCAGTTGCTTAGCTCGGCTATGCCAGGATATACGTAGCGTTAGCAAAGGTTCAGCTGATTATTCTTAGCTTTCCTGGTTGTCTCCTACGCTCAACCGCTAATTGCCAGGGAACTACTTCGGGATCCGATGACTCAAGCTTCTCCGTTCTTCTGCGCTGTTGAGCAGTATTTGCGCTATCCTCCATGGCTATACCACACTGGCAAACGGCAGTCAGAAGCGCAGCGGCTCCAGCGCAGTGTCAGACGGCGAGTGCACAGCGAACGCGCGCCGGCGCCAGTCCGTCTACCACGGCTACGACGTCACTCCTCTGGAATGCGCAGACCGGCGGCGGTGAGTCGCGCGCGGCGGCGGCGGAGTGCGCGAGAGGTGCCGGCTCCGGTGGCTCCGGTGCGCAAGCCGTGTGACATCACTGATCCTTGCGCATGCGCAGCACGGCTCTTGATGTGCCGCGCGAAACGGGCTTGGCTAGGCCAGTGAAGCTAACGCTACAAAAAAAAAAAAAAGAAAAAAAAAAAAGCGAGGTGCAAGTGCAGGAGTTAAGCCCCAACCAGACGTACGCGTTGTAACGCGTCCGCAGGCGCCGTGCGCCCGAGAGAGTTTGTGGTTGTGAAGAGGAAGAGGCGATATTTTCTGCCTCTTCCTCTTTACAACCACAATCTCTCTCAGGCGCACGGCGCCTGCGAACGCGTTCCAACGCGTACGTCTGGTTGGGGCTTAGCGCCAACAAACTCCAAAGCAGCCGCTACGGCAGAGGGAACTCAGCGTGCTTTTATCGGCCGCACTGTAAACAACAGCACACTCAGGCCTGCTCACCCTACATGTATATAGTTGGTGAGTGCTACATGGCTTCCAGGAACGACATGCTGCCTAAAGCCCCTATATATAAAAAGTAGCGTCACGCTTTGAAGAATGCCGCCGCCTCCTCGCACACCCTGTCCGAGGCCGACGCCGCGTCGGTATTGGCCTAATGGCATCACGTGGACCGTCGAGCCCCCGGGCGCTGGCTGCGTTTGTGTACGATCACGCTCCATCGCCATTTTCGCCCGAGAAGCGTCTACCGACTGGCGAGGAGCATGACGATAGCGACGAACACAGTCGGCGATCGTCGAATCTGATCAGCGGTGAAAGATAAACAAGTGCACGTGTTTCAAGCGGTGTAGGCGGCGCAACGGTCGAAAAAGGAGCGCGAAAGAGAGGAGAAACGAGGAGGGGGGAAGGCGGAGGAGGAGAGTGTCGCCACTTTTTATATATAGAGGCTTTAATGCTGCCCCCCAGAAGCCATTAATAATTATTCGCGATTCACGAAACGCACAACCGATGCGCACCTATCGGTGTAGGTTCACAAATCAACCGGGCAAAGCCCCAGAACCCTACCAAAACGTTTCCAGCGCGCACGGCAGAGGGCAGCACAGGAAAATGAAAAAGGCGGATTAATCGACTGCATAAACTCTGCCACAGCTTTGGCATGCAAACGTGTTAGACTGAATGCACGAGTGAGTTTGTTTTCAAAGGCATTGACCAGCTTGATTCTGATGGATATAAAAGGCCCCCAAGGTCCCTTCTGTTTGTTCTTTAGATTCCACAACGGTTTCCTTGTGAAGCTGCCCAGCCAAGTAGATGCTACAGCTCAGCTGGCAAGTCCTTCTCCAATAAAGAACACTGACATTTTGGTTAACACAACAGGTGCGGCATTTTGTTCATTGCAAACTCTGCAGTCTGGTAACGAGCAATGTTGTTTAAACTTCTGCAGTGACCACAGTTCCGAAGGTCACTTAAGCTCGAAAATGAACAATTCTTCTGTGACTGGATTGGGCATTCCATCCCGCTGTAAATTTGCAGCCTCCACGTCTGCCGGTGGGCATTCCCCCGTCTTGTGAATAGACAAGCGCAGCTTTTCTTGTAAGGTAATAATAGTAATACTTTATTCATACTCAGAGAGTCGAATATGTAGTCCAGGCATACAGGGTCACAGAAGGTGTGGTTTGCGTGCCGAACCTGGGACCCGTGGAGCGTGTGAGATCTTTTCTTTCGTCAAAGTCCTGCTAATGTATTTTGGCAAGTTCGGAAGTACTGTGGGCCTGGCATCTTCTGAAAGGGCAGGAATGCGACATGGTATCACGACTGCAATTCCATTAATATAGTCGCAATCGATAAACCTAGAGGGAAAAAAAAACAAAAAAAGACGGTGGTGATCAGATTGAGCTAGCGTGAAAGGCCTCGTGAATAATACTAGGATAGTATTGCCACGGCGATGCTGTACAACACGCTATGTATCGTGATTAACACCCCAAAACAGGCGACGAGATCAACTGACGGCGAAGGCACAGAGGCGAGGCGAGGCCGGCGCGGCTTAAAGCGCGGCTAAGCTTACCGCGTCACGAGCGGCAGCGCCACATTTCCCCTGGTGGCATCAGTGCGCAAGGGGGTCACGCGCGCCCAAAGGAAAGCCGGTATTCACACCTCCCCATTCTAGCCACCTTATAGCAGTTCTATTCTGGACATTCCGCCATTTTCTTCGAGGCGTGACGTAGGCGCGACGCTTACAAAATGGCGCTGATGGCCCTGATTTGCTTTCGTAACATGACGCAAATTTGATGTTTCGCCTAAGAAACTGTAATGTAGGCATTGAACCTAGCGTTCTTGATAAAGCAAAACACTTTTCCTCCCCAGTAAAAATAAAGCAGCTAGCTCAAAGCGTACGATTATTCCATCAAAATCGTTTATCGCTTCCGTCGTCTGCATGCGCGCAGGCTGTCGTCTGCTTCATTAGCTAGGCTGCGTGTTTTCGGGGAAACGGAATGAGTTGTCGTATATTGGCACCCTCGCGCTTGCTTTCTAGCTTGAGACAACATAAGCGACCTACCAGTGATGATGAGTGCGCGCTCTAGGCCGCGTTATCGATATCTCATGAAACGCAAGTGACTCAGCCCGACTCGTCTAGCTGAGAAGCGACTGAATATCATCGATAGCGTTGTGCCCGTCACAAGCATCAAGCGACGCAAGCGCCGGCACTGCCATCTCTTGTTCACTCCGCTGCTTACTCGCACCGCGAGAGGAAACTTCAAGGCGCCGCCTTGCGTATATTTATAATTAAAAAGTCGCCGATGTCATAGCCTTTAATGACGCGAAAAGTCATGATTATTGATTACGATACAAACGCTGTAAAGAAAAGTGCAAAAAGTTGCAGAGAGTTTTACTTTCAACCAACATTATTTCAAATAAACGTGTTTTTAATAAAAATGATGGTTCAAAACACAAATGCCAACACCACCCGAGAGCGATGCCAATGCTATGAGCACGCATTGTGAACAGAAGATTTTCGCGACGGGGGAAAATGCGGAGATACGCATGCCTCTCGACTGCGCTTGCATATGGCCGCTCATTACCATAATTTGTGTCGCTCGTCGCACCACAAATTATGGCGGAAAATGTCAGCAATGGCGGCCCAGTGCAATGTAACGCAACGTCAAATTGGCGTTTACGAAACGGCCCTTCCTGTGACGCTCTTCACGGGATAATCCTTCAGCCAATCAACAAGCTGACATGCCGGCTATCTTGGAATGCCACCACATATTCGCGAAATTGCAGATGCACGGGCTTCTGCACGTTACCGTCCACTTTTTAAAGCGCTAAAGTCACAATATAGGTGCCAAGGACCACAAGAAAGTATGTCGATAAAATTTGTTGCTCCACGTCACGTTTCGTCATTCTGATGAAAACGCAAAATTGCATTTTGCAAAACTTCCGTTTCCCGGCACAAATTTCATAACACATGACCTCTCGACAGCCAATGAGAGAGTCAACATGGCGGATAATGGCGGCCGTGCAGCCGCCATGCATGTCGAATAGCACCTTAGTTTTGTCGTGGCAGTGCAGTGTTGCTAGGTTGCCATGTTCAAGGCAACCTAGCCTTTGCTCAGCGTTCACGTTAAGCAATGTGTTAAAGAGGATAATGAAACACTGTTTTGACTTAAAATTTGTTTTTATATTTTATAAATATATTACAGGACTCCTAGTGGTTAAGTCAGCTGAACTGCAATTTAATACGAGTATTATGAACCTGGTGAAACCTGCAGCAGCATCACTCGCGTGCTGCACGCTGTGTGAGGTTTCAAATTGCGCTGCGAGCTTTTGTCCTTTGGTCTTTGTGCTTCGTTGACTCTTGAATCATGAGACCAGGGCCGGTGTTTTTTAGCTATGCGTTATGCTTTATTCTATACTAGTCTTATCATCCACTGCTCACGGCCAGCTGATCCTGTTGAAAACATGAGCGGACCGTCGCTTTGACCACTGACAAAGCATGAAAAGGCATTAGCATCGGAAAGGCATCGTTACAAAATACCAGCCCAGTGTCCAGAAGAAAGTTTTGCTTGCCATGAAAATGATGACGCTGCTGCTAATGTTGAAGAGAAGGCGACGTTGGTAGCAGCGGCAAGCGCCCTATGTTGCTTATTATGAAGCCATCCGCAATGGTGTCCGACGTTGCACTTGCCGACGTTGCGTGTTCGTTTATTCAATATGTCGGGAGCACCCAATGACACTGTCACGTCAAAATGACGTTGAGCGGAACTACTAGAGGGCGCGATTTGGTTTCTTGTTTTGCTCAACCAGCTAATCGGCGCGTGCCTGAAAGTGAAATTGCCGCCTAGGCGAACTATCGCCGAAGTGGAATGTTTCAGAATACGGCCCCTTATCGCTGCTGCATCCGTAGTTTGGTACAACTGTAGAAGGCAGCGGCATTAGCCCCTCAAAGGCGGATGCACAAGAGCCTCCACCAATGGGCGCACACTCTAGACTGACGTCATGAGCCGGGCAGCCGGTGACGTCGCCGACGGAGAACATGGCAGCCCGCGCTTCGAGCTGGGCTGTGTCGTGGAGGCAATTGGCTGCTGCGCCTCGGTCATCTGGGCCGGTGCCCCTCCGGTCTTCTTAAGTTGTACCCGACTATAGTTTTGACTCAGTGGTGGAAACAGTGATTTGATTCTCCACTGACCTGTAGTCAATAAAGTCGTCCTTGCGTTGTTAATGACGGTGCGTTGAGCAGACGACAGCTACTCGGCCCACGAGCTCGCCTCATCCAGTGGGCACTGCTGAAGCAGCCGCAGCTTCAGGATAAGGCGACGGGAGCGCCGCCGCAATTTCAGCGTCTTTTTGGATTGCCCTCGGCGCTTATCAAGGCGTCTGCTGAGCCAACTCTCCCATTCTAGTACTCTGATGCAGGCTACTTTCCTGTCCAAACAAGATGGCGGCTGAGCAGGACGCTTGGAAAGTCGACAGGAAAGTTGTGTACTCACAAGATAACGTAGACATGCTGTCCTATGCCCTTAATGTAAGTCGCACCGTGTTTTTCATAGGTTCACAGGTGCAGACCTAAAATACAGAAATATTGTGTGCTTTTCTCTAAGTTTTTTGTTGCCATGAGGTGGCGTCACGTTGCAGAAGCGTCTTCCATTCGTCTTCCAGACGGTTCGAAACGCGTTTTATTACATGGCCTCAAAGCTATCTCAGCTGTCCCCTTATCTGTCTGCATAGACTCTCCGATGCTGGCCAGAATTGGAACCCACCCGTAGTCGTGCTTCAATCGCACGACCATGATTGATGTAGCTGCTCATTGGCTTTTGAGTTCATGAAAGTGCTGTCAACAGAGTAGGCAGGGGCTGCCATGTTGCGAATCGTTGATTCGCCGTAGGCTGGTTCTAACCAGTCTACCACCTATTTGTACCATGGGAGATTCCCGCGCACCTCGATGCTTGCTGACCTTTGAGGCACACCGGTATGCATATGCAGAACACGACACCCACTCATTGTTAACAAAACAGCGCTTTATTGAGGCGAAAGTGTCGACCCATTGAGCGAAAAAGCCCGCGTTTCTAGCAGCGAAACGGCAATTAAAAATGAAGCGCCATGCTTACAAGAATGCCGCGGAAACCCTGGGTGGGCACTCGGAGGCCGGAAGTGGTTCTGTACATGCAGAAGGTCACACATTGCCTGAAGAGTGACTACTCGGTTTAATGTGCCGATGGTGTTTTGAGCCCCCAAGAAGCTTTTTCAGCTGAGCCGTCGCATTACTTGTGCAGACAGGCTGTAAAAAGAACCATGAAATGTGTTAAGTGTGCCAACAACATTGTGTACGAGATCTCACTATTCTGCGAAAAAGTATACATCGCCCAGACGGGGCAGTGCATCAATGACCGACTTGGGGAGCACACAAGAAATCTAGCTAATACACACACATCTTGCTGACCACTTAGCAGTAGCTGTCCCACTTCTGAACCACGTTTCCATAGCGTGAAAATCCTAGGCAAGAGCAAGCAGAAAACCGCTCGTGAAACATGAGTGATTTTTTTTTTTTTCTTATCAGAAAGGCAGGTCAGGAGTGTGTAAGCGAACATCGATTGCACTGTACAATGCAGAAAAATAAATTGTTTTCGCGCCTGGTTTAATCTCTTCCTGATTGACGATTTCCGTGTTCTTTGTAACAGTGTGCCTGCGCAGCTTGTGGAGATATATACCTGTGGATCTGGGTCACAGTGTAAGATATAAGAGTATATATCTTACACCGTGGTCTGGGTTCAATAAAATCATTTCTTAGTTTGCGCCTGTGTTCGCCTTCCTTTCTGTTGCGCCTTCCCGTAGCACGCCATTTCACGGTTGCACGGTTTTCCTATCAAAACGTGTTGACCTCCGGGACATTTTGTGAGTACAGGCAAGAAAGTATGCTGCAGTGTTCGTCTTCACTCAGCTCTCGGTTGGTCTCTCGCAGTTCACTCTTGCTAGTCTCCTCCGGGTGTGGTTGGTGCCTTTCGGGAACTCTTTTCCTCGAGTCAGTGTCGCTTATGGCGTTTTTGATTGGGCGAACAGGAGCGCTTAAACGCATTCCTAAAGTGCTTAAGATTAGCTGCGTTCCAATGGGTGAGTAGGAGTGCTGTGAACCAATGGCAGAACAGAAGCTCCTTGGCCACGCCGAGAGCAGTTCGAGCTGCTCCTGCATGAACGTGGAGCACGAAGTAAGTCGCATGCGCAAACACGTCATATCCTTTTATTTTGATTGTGTTTTCATGGCAGTGGATCAGTGCGGCCAGAAACGCGGAACGAATCTGCCCCCCCCCCCCCCCCCCCCCCGCGCGCAGAAATATGCACGATTTCGACTGGCTGTAGCTAGGAACATCAAACACTTTACTCTGACCGCCATACCCAACGCTGCCATACCGAGTGCACATTGCAAGTACGTTCCCCGCACAGGCTGCTGGGAAGGTGAACAGTGGTCTCATGATATACCTTTTTTCTCATACCTGCTCTCGAAGCACATGGAAGGTTTCGACGTGGGAGCAAGCAGTCTCTCTTGCTGCGCTACTGCTTGTCTCTGCTCCTCTTTGCATCCGCTCCTGTTCTGCGAATGGAATGCGCCATTAGAGGATATCGGGCAAGGGACGCCACGGAGTTCCACTGCTTCCCACACCTCTCTCTCGTTAAGGAGTACTAAAATGAAAAAAAAAAAATTGTTTTACTTTTATTGGATAGCTGTCCCATGCAAATTCACGGCGTAACGCGCTATGGAACCTCGGTTGCCCGAGACACTGTTGGGCTAGTTGGTTTGATACATTTAATGTGACCATAGCACTTAACTGGCACCTTGACGACCTCGGCTCATCATGAGTAATTGCCACATTTTGGATTATGACAAGATCGTCTCATCATGGATTTTTCGCCACATTCTGAGTGACTTTTGACTAACAGAAGCTGTCAACGGTTGTTTTTCAGTTTGCAATATAGATGGCTGTAGCCGTTTGATTGTAGTGCTTTCATCGAAAACAATTTTCACACTAGATAGCAACATGCATTCCTTATGTGCTGAGGTCAACCTGTTTGCATGAGATTTTCCTGCTCTTCAAACATGTCATCATCCGTGGGGTGTTTTAGTATGGCAGATTGCTATTCATCAGATAGTGAAAGTGATGTTGACTTCATTCTTCAAGCGCAGAAGACAGTGACACCTCTCTAGATGACAGTTTGAAGACAAAGAAAGTAGAAGTGATACACTCGCCGGGTCCTGTGAATTTGTTGCTGTACAATGTTTCCAGAGTTACTTTAAGCATGTTGAAGCACTTTGTTATTTTGGTCGTTTTTTTTTTTTTTTTCTTTTTTAAGGCCTTAAGGGCTTGTTAAGCGATGCGGAAAGGACGAGGACGGTGTGCAAACTTTCATCTTATCTGGATTCTTCTGGGCTGCATGTGCGGTGATTTGCCGTTTCTGTCTTTGTTACTTAGGGTATAAATGTGTCGCTTGTCTAAATATAAATTCAGTTGAAAGTTAGCGCACTGTCCTTGTCATTCTTTCCTGTCCACATATCTTAAGTAGTATGGTCACAGTAAACCTTTAATGCGACCATTTCAAAATGTGTGCCAAGTACAGTGTGGCCTCAAACGTGAAAAGACTATTCACGTCGCCAAAACGTGATGTGGCAGTCTTTCTGTAGCAGACACCACTGATGTGTGTACACACACAAGTGGGCAGTGTGTGTTGTCCTGTGTTTCCAAGTGAAGTGCACAGATCAAAGGGCCAATTTGGCAGCTTTTAGCGACTATCATTCGGTGTCCTTCAATTGCCGCATCAGTGTGCTGATGCTCTTGAGGTCGTTTGTGGTGTCAGGTGATTGCCACCTCTGCTTTCGTATGACTAATTTGCTGCACTTGGCATGTGTCTTTAACGGGTCTTGTGAAAGGTTCTGTATTCATTTGTGGTGTTCTCAGGAATTGAGGCTTAATACCGCAATTATCAAGTGAACAAAGGAAGGACAACACGGTAGTATAGACAATCACAACAGCATTGCACCTTTTATATATCAATCTAGCCAGCCGAATATTACCGATAAGACATGCCGAAGTCCTACTCACCACGACCAGATAGTGAGCGAAAATGTTTGCCCCCATGCTGGACACCAACACCTAATCGTTTGTGTGTACGGTCACGAGAACGGTGGCGCGTTCGAGCAGTTGTGTTCGTCCATTCCGGTGTCTTGCTCCTAAGCCTCTCGCAAGACGGTCTCCGCAAATGGCTGGCGAGTGCACGAAAGGTCCATGCAGCTGGCCGAACTTTAGTATCGGTGCTCGTTTAACACCTTATTCCACCTGACATGAAATAACAGGTTAACACGAATTTTCAGTGCCATTACCTTCTGCCTGCTGAGATTTAAGCAACTCTTGTCTGCAGAATGCCGTATTGAGGGGCACATTTGTCTTGATGACATGATCGTGCTCGTGGGGCGGGGGCATGAGATAAGTGGCGTGCACCATGCCCTATTCGCGACATGGCAAGTTATGCACATTCTGCTCTGCTGGCCACAGTGATGTAAACATGCCACGATTACGTTTTCCAAGATTCCAGTTGCTTTAATTGCATCTGGAAACAGCCTTTTCGTACTCTTTTACCTATTTCTCAAACTACCCAATCTATGTGAACCAGATCTGCAGCAAATATGGTATTTTAGATGACTGAAACTAGAATGAATGGCCTGCCATTAGCTGCATTTCTGTAGCTTAAAAAAAAAAAGGCTGTTTGAATGTTCAGAAGAAATTTTCATATTTGTTCCTGAACCACCTTTTATTGAAGTCGAGAGATGCATTTGAAGTTAGACTATTTCAGAAATACTTTACCGAAAAAAATACTTGGTGTTCAGCAGAAGCGGAGTTATTGGCAATCAAACTTCCACTGTAAAGGCTACGGCGGAGCGAGGTGGGCCCTCGATGCCTACTGAGTGTCACCGTGGCAAGCAGTTCAAATTTGATTTTTGATGTTCATGTAGACGCCACTACTGTAGCGGTATGCACAGCGCTTGCTTTGTGCCGACAGGGCTTGAATGTCCGCTTCGCGTTCATATGCTCGTGTGGCCGTGCTACGTGGTACGGACTGGCTTTCCTGCACCAGCTTGACTGACAGATAGTAGCCGCATCAAACTTGCGCATTTTGAAGCGCTGTCAGTAGTCAATACGAAGCGAAGCCTGCCAAGGCTACTTACCAGGAGCGGCCAGGAGTGAGCGCGCACGCTGACTGGCAAACGTTGCGTGTGATCTGACCATAAGTTTCACGTGGTTATAGACTTGTTTGAGCGTTCAAAACTAGTTGAAATTAGCGATACCCTATGGCTTCAACACTAGTAAGCAGGGTGGCAAAAGTGTACTTCCTATGCAGGCAGCCACGGCCAAGCGTGAGCAGACGATAGTTGGCTTCTTCCGGAAATACATGATTATCTAAATTAGAAAGCAGATTTTTGCTTACTGCAGCCTGTTTATTAAACTGCCGTCAATAAATATACACGGTCACTTGTAGGAAGAAGTGCACTGATTCAAACGCCCTTCTTGATTGATGTTAGCTGTTGGCCAATAGCAACCACGTATGGGAATCTGCTATATGCATTCAGAAAAGAGTGAGGAGCAGGCTTCTGGTGAAGAAAGTGTTTGAAAAAAAAAAAGGGTGACTGTGCTCTGCTTGTGAGCTGTGGACACTGCAAAATTTGGCTGAGATGTTCACAGCAACATATGCTATCTGCAGACTTTTTTTCACCAAGGCCAAGGGGGGTGGTTGGGACCCCTTGAGCGCTCATTTCTAATTAATGTGCATATATTATGTGAGTGGGACACTAAAGCTTTTTTGCAAACTTCGAACGGCTTTAATAAGTAGTTTGTATATAGTTGTCAGTTAAAAGTAAGTAGACATTCTCCCAGATTCTTAGCTTTGGTGCAAGTATTTAATCTACAACGTATTTAGTTACTCTGGGAAGCGTAGTGCTCTTGCGACTTTCTAGGTTCATTTCTTTCGTACCACTTTCAAGCTGCGAGTGCAAAGCTCGATAACATTGATAAAGAGCTACAAAAACAGTTTCGTTTGGTAGAGAGTTTCTATAGAGGGGGGGGGGGGGGGGGGGGGGGGGGAGGATGATTTAACATATTTTCCGCTATCCCATTTTCCGTCATGCCACCAGGTCAATATTTTCTCTATGAAAGTTATTTAAGTTGGGGTATAGGCGTGTGTGTAGAATATACATGTTCGTCCCCATTTTCCTCCAAGGAATATAGTTGTACTCGTATTTTATATTTAGAATAGTTAACTATGGAGTAATCATATAAAAGAGGTCATATAGTTTAGAGTAATAAGGCAGCTTTTCTTTTTCTCAATTTCACGCTTCCAATATATATATATGTGTATATATATATATAAGGAGGGGGGGGTGTAAATATTCGATTTGCAAATGTGAATTCTTTTCTTATAGTTGTTCTAATACTTCACATTGCCAGCTTTCTGCAGTCGAAGATGAAACAAAAGCAAAAATGAATCGTACTTTATAACTTCCACAGAGTGGCATGCTGCATCACTTGGAAAGTAGGATTTTTTGTTTAAACCAGTCATTTGCATGCAAATTTCACTGGCATGTGGCAATGGGTATTGTTTTGATACTATTATAGATGCTGCAACTGCGCTTTTTTTTGTGAAGATTTAATCTAAATACTGAATTGCATCATTATTTGATATTAGTGACACCACCTGCAGCGACCATTCCAACTAGAGAAAAAGTGCTTTCTTTCACTTACCCATTGCACCAGTCGTGCACATTTTCGTTTATTCTCAGTGGTATGCTCGGATGCTAACAGGCCGACAAATTTTAAACCTTCATTCCACCAATTCACAACACATGCTCATAAGAATCTGGCTTGTTTATGATGCTCCATTCGAGTTTTTGATAATGTTTACTTCATAATAAACAGCATAGTGACGAACTCGCAAATGTCACGAATGCTGAGATGCAATTATGATGTTATATCAACGGTGAAAAACAGTTGAATATTTAAAAAAATCGACATATTTTTCAGTACATATATGAATAGGTTTTAAATATTATTCACACACACCCCTGAATTTAAGCTTTACAATTCTTCCTCTCAGGTTTATTACGAGAAACAAATAGTTTGCATGTTTGTGTGTTGCATTATGAAGAATGCTGTTAGTTTCCTCCCAATAATTATTTGCATATAGCATAGCCTAACAATGGTTATCTGAAGGAATTTAAAATATTAAGAACTTGTTGACCAAATGAGCTGTGATTACAACCATTCCTTGTTTTGTTGATCAACTGCTTGATGTGGGCAAGTTTGTTGCTATGTGCACCAAGGGTTGTATCTGCACAGATTTTAACCAAGGTTCATTCCAGATTTTCTACTCCTTTATTCCATTATTGCTGGTTTATAAGTTTTATGCCACTTTGCAGGCTTCATGACGAGATTGAAGAGTTCTACAGATACATGCAGCCAACTCCAGCGGAGCATCAGATGCGGTTGGGAGTCATCCAAAGGATAAAAGATGTCATCCTTGGCCTTTGGCCACAAGCAGAGGTGCCTTTTGGGTTTCTCATCCTTTTACCATTTTTTCAGCAATTCGTTTCTAATGCATCTGTATATATTCCAAGCTGTTGCTGTTAATATAATAAAATCAAAACAGTTTTTTTTTACTTTCAACACTATAAAATGCATTCACGTAATTAGATTGATAGTCAGAAGGCTATCATTGCCTATAAAAATGAAGTTTGCTTTGGACTGGCAGAGTACAGGGAATAAAGCTTAATGCAACTAAACAAGCGAGTAAAGTGTAAATTCGCAGCTTACTTAAGCATTGAACCTTCACAACTATTTTATTAGTGAGATCTTCTGAATTGTAAAAATGCTAAATCTTTTACTTAGATTATACTGGGCACAGTGATATCACTTACCTAATAATTTCCTGAATGTTGCCTAACATGCTTATATATTATGTGTGTACTGTTTCACCTGCTGCAATATTAGATATGAATTGCATGTTCCTAGGTGTAACTCTTATTGCAAGGTCTCACTTGTTTTGATGGGCCTATAGATCTGCATAGTTTTTACCTTCGTGTGTCATCAAACGTTGACAGAACAGAATATTGTGCTTGTTCATGTAGTGGGGTAGTTTGTGTGCAAGCTTAGGTGCTTCAAAGCTACTTATCTGGAAACTTTTGCCATTTAGTTCTTGATAATAATTGTCTAAGTCTGCAAAATTAAATGTTTTTTTTTTTTTAATGGTAGCAGATAACAAGTATGTTAGTGTCTATCAGTGTCCAAAAGTTGTTTTGATTTACTTTATTGTTGGCATTTGTCAGTCTCTGCAGTTATTCCCTAGGCTGAACAATATAGTTGAATAGGGAATTCACAAAGCAGAAAGACGCCCTGTGTTCCTGAATTCACATATTAGTGATGCTTATTGAAGTTTCAAGGAACAAGAATTCATTTTACATGATGGTGTGCCCTTTCAGGTGGAGATTTTGGGAGCTTTCGGACAGGCCTGTACCTTCCAACCAGGTAATCAAAGCCTTTATATCGTGAGGAACGTGGTCCAATGTTTTAATAGTATAAGGCATAGCATGATGGATGGCTGCTACGTACCTGTAAAGCAAACTAGTTTCCGAGAGAAGGTGATACACGCCCTGAATATTGTAGTCCTCTTAAAGAACACCAGGGACTCATATTGCGCTTTCACTTTGTCCGTGTAATTGAGGGGACAGTGCATTCACTATGCTTGAGCAGAACACCTTGTGGGCTTAGTTCGTTCAATTTTAAAGACTGTTACTAATTGCGCCAGATGGGAAAATGGGCAAAACAAAAGGAACACAAAGAAGTTCAAGCACAAACTACCAACTCTAAATCTCTTACCTGAGCTCTTACCAAGACTGCAATGTATATTGTGGCGTTGTTTGGCCATATCTGGTGCTTGCGCCAATAAAAATCCTCGTATCATCAGCAATGTATATTGTATTCCGCCTTAGTTGACCTGTCAGTGTAAGTATCCACAATAAAGGAAGTGCGAAGAGCCACATCGCAGCTTCAGGTAGAGCACCCATGTGGTGTCTGGGGTGTTGGTTTTAAATACTGCTGATATTTTTCCTAACCATTGTCATGGATGCCTTGCCTTTGAGATTTTAATATCGAAACGCTTGCATTTATTGAGCGCAGTTATTCAAAAGTGCTACTTTGAGCCTTATTTTTGTTCATTTCAATTAGCACCCATTAGCATTGTATGAGGCCGATTCAAATGCCCATTCTGCTTTCACAACCAACTAGGAATAAATGAGTAAAGCTCACGGCAGGAGAGAGAAAAGGTGACATAAGAAGGCAAGGAAACAATACTACTAGACACAGCACAGTGGTTGCGCACAAACTTGATAAATTTAAGTTGAAGGTACGATACAGTATGTTTCTGCTATTTCTGAAAAATAAATGCCATGCAAATTTTTCAAGCGGACATACATACGGCATGCAGATGCAAAGCCGCATTAAGGCACCGTAGCATCTAGGCGACACTACGGAAGTGGTCTGACATGAAACCACACTTCTTGGCCCACCGCTAGCTTTGTGGCTGTGGCTTTGATCGAGGTCGCGGGTTCAACCTCGACTGCAGCAGCTGCGTTTCGACTGGGGCAAAATACAAAAACGCTCGTACTTAGATTTAGGTGCGTGCTAAAGAACCCCAGGGAGTCAAAATTAATCTGGAATGTGCCCTATGCAGCTGCATTATCGGATTGTGGTTTTGGCACATACAGCTCCTTAATTCAATTAGTTTAACGCTTCGGCCACGGTGCGATGTGCCGTGTGAGGTAATGACAATGCAAACCTTCTGAGGTTATGAACAATGGCGCACAACGCCTGAATAACACATCTCGCTGTGTTCTGTGTACTATACAGACACAGTGGTGCACACACAAGGTAACACTTCATCAACTCGGCACTCTCGTATTGTGCGCTGAAGAAAGTAAACATTTACCGTCAACATCACTGCTAATTATCGCCAATCAAAGCGACCAGCACAGGAAGCTTTGCTTACATCAATTCCCACAGTGCGTGGAATCTGCATAATTTTTCCAACTTGTGTTCTGCTTTGAACTTTAATTTTTTTGTTTTCTTCTCCCTCTAGTGACATCGATGTGGTTGTCCTTGGCAAGTGGGAAACATTACCTATGTGGACACTAGAGAAGGCCTTGCTAAGTCATGGGATAGCTGAACCACAGTCTATTAAGGTCCTTGACAAGGCCTCTGTAAGTTTCTTGTTAATGTAGAACAGTGTGAATATTATGTGTTTGGGGAGAGCCTTACAGATGGTTGTTTTTTCAAGCTCACTGCTTATTTTTCTTTCCTATAATCTGGAATACCCAAATGAGTGCTAGATATTTGTGCATGGACTGGCAAAGATAATTTCTTGCCTTTCTGTGAATCATGTCAGAATTATGCGAGTGGGTTTTAGACTTCAGGTAAGGTGCCTAATGACATCCCCAAAAAACATAAGTGAGGATTGTTTAATGTTCACATTAGCAGTGGGCTATGTGCAAGGAAAGTTGAGATGAGACTGGTCTTCATTTTAGGCTTTTTTTGGGGTACCTTTGTATTGCCAAGTGCTAATCATGTTCAAATATCCCCGTAAGCTTTAAATACTCTAAGAATATTGCAGTGGTTTAAGTAAACAGTGCTTTTTCTTACGGATGGTTCCTCGCATTTTTGGTCTGAGTACACATCTGCAGTTCAAATGTTTTAGGTTCCCATTGTGAAGCTGACTGACGCAAGAACAACAGTCAAGGTTGACATCAGCTTCAACATGAACAATGGAGTAAAAAGTGCCTGCCTCATTCAGGTAATCCTTTATCACTTTTAAGTTGGAAGTAGTATAATTTTTCGTGGAATTTTGCAATCTGCAGGAATCTTTCAAATGCACGCAGCTTTACAGTATTGTTATGCTGTGAAACTGTTGAAGCCACATGCAACCAAGTGAATTTGCTTTTTCCAAATGCACTCTATAGCTGCTTTACATACAAGACCTTTGTCTGCTCACTATGTGATGGCTACATGTTGCCATGAGCCTTAGGGATTGAATGCCTTGCTCAAACTTATACCGGTGTCACGCGACCACATTTAATCGCGATCAAGCCCGATCCGGTTAGAAATTCTCGACTGCGATTGGCTCCCTTGCGCAGCTTGTGTAAAAGGAGCCTTAACAGGAAATGCACATCATTGGAACAAGTATACAGAATCCATACCATTTCGCACTGCTAGGTTTCCATACCCACAAGTCCCACTTCGCTCCACCCTTTGCCTTGCTTGTCCTCCTCTGCCATTCTGCATTCACTCGGTATTCTTATCACGTCCGAGTTCTACCCGTAACAAAGCCTTGCAGCTTTGTCTACTCTGTAGATTTTGTGCTTTCAGTGTACTCTAGCTTACAAAGTTTCAAGAACATTGCAGTGTTCCTTATTGAATCGTGTGATAAACATATTTGGTCTTCCACAAGATTTACTGTTTACTAACAATTTTCTCTCCTATGCAGTCATTCAAGGAGAAGTTTCCTGCACTTCCGAAGTTGGTGCTGGTGCTGAAGCAGTTTCTGCTGCAACGGGACTTGAATGAAGTGTTCACTGGTGGTATCAGCTCCTACTCTCTTATCCTTATGACTGTGAGCTTTCTACAGTTGCACCCACGAGGTGGGGATGCGCCATCTCCAAATCTTGGCACATTGCTGCTGGAGTTTTTTGACTTGTATGGAAAACACTTCAACTATTTTGTGACTGGAATTCGCATCAAAGATGGTGGCATATATACGGAAAGAAGAAATGCAGCGTGATGCAGGGGACTCTTACCGTCCATCGATTCTTTGCATAGAGGACCCTCTCACTCCAGGTGATTTTACTTTTTAGTAAGGTTGTGCAAATTGTACAAAGATACAAAGGCAGTAACGAACCAGCCACTTTGGTCCATTGCTAAAGCCTACAGAAATCTGAACTGAAAAGATTTTACTTTCATTTGTTTTCATTGGGCAAGCTTTGTTACTCATTACACATTATTAACAAAGAAGTTTTGTTTCTGAGGGTCTTTATGCAGCTTACATATGAGGATTCTGTATGCCATGTCCTGGAATCTTGTTTTTATCTTCCTTGTTATGGCGTTCGTTATAGTAATACTATTTTCTCGTGTAATGACAGCTGTATTATTTTTATTGCATATGTAAAGCTGTGAGTAATACGAGGGGAACACCAAATTTTTCTATTACTCGTCATGTCTGGATTCAAACTTGACATGTTAATATGTAACAAGTTGCTTTCACATTTCACATTTCAGTTTTATTGAACACAGGAAGGGAACACTAAGCAGTTTTAGTGTTCTCTTCCATAATACTCGAGGGGTACATTATGAGGAATCTATAGCTACAATTTTTTCTCCCAGTGGCAGCGTCATCAGTTTTCATCTGTAAAAGTAGGCCAGTGAGCATCATCTGTAAATGTCATATGCACATTTCAAGGATGCCGTGCCGTTTAGGAATCTATTGTCTTGAAATCTGCTAAACTTTGGTGTTTGTTTCATTGTGTATTTCATGTTACTTTCCTTTTTGAGATAGGAGATGTAGAATAGTTTTGTTTGGCATTTGCCGAATGTATCTTGGTGAGGTTTGTTAATTTAAAGAAAAAAGTTAAAATTTATCAGCTGTTGCGAACTGATTTTTTTGTTTGGTCCATCAACTTTTAACAAATATTGCTGAATTTTGGGGAAATATGAGCATTATTAGACAGTCTTAGAATAGCATTCGATGCCTGACGTCCGGTAAATACAAGGCCTTTGCAGAATGCTACGGTACACAGCCCTTGGGAGACTCAGTTAAATGTATGGGAAAGCAAAGAAAGAATGGTAAAGGGACATTAATGGCAAATATTAAGTCAACCTAAAGTGATATATCGGCACTCCAGAGCGCCTAAGGCATCAATACTATCGCAAACAGAATCAAGAAATTGAGGTAAATGCAGGACGTGGTTAAAGACTTCCCTGGGACATTCAAGTACTAGCCCGATGACGAAGGCACTCCTCATATTATTTCACTACTACTCAACCACTCGTAATAAAAAGATAATTGTATTGCATTATAAAACATAAAAAAATGCTACTTGTCCACTTCTCTTTGATATTTAGAAAAAAGAACTGGTTGACGTTGCCCTAAACGATGACACAGGCGGTCGAAAGGTTTCGTTTTCCCACTCTGCGCCGCTTGTGCTTTCATGCGTCAATAGTTTTGTTATCGCATAGTGCTGCGCTGGCTTTGCTGGCTCGCAAAAGTCGCACAAATTGCAAGTGGCAGGGAATGTCACGTCCATGTGATGTCGTGGGATTCCCGAATGGTCGCCACGACCAAGAGCAGCTGCAGCGGCGAATTCAGTGCTGTCTTGGCTCGTTGCTTTTGGCAAGAAATCCATATTCCGTCTTCCGGTTGCCGTTTCATGCACCTACGGCAGTAAAGGGCGGTGACTTAAATTGTGCTAAATGTATGCGGACCTTTCAGATACAATTTTCTCGTAACCTACGTCTTTTTCTGAAATAAGTGCTGCGAGGTTTCTGGAGTGGCATTTTAATAGCTCTCGTCGACTTGTTATTTGCCTTTAGTGTCCCTTTAAGGCAGGGCACCATCGTTGCCTTGTGCCAAACATATTCAAGCCAAGACATTTCATTAGCAACCATCCTGTTTATTTGCCGCCAAAATCACCGAACTATCTCAGAAATTGAACACTGTGCACTAGTAATTAGCGTTCCAGGCAATTTAGAGGAAATGAAAGCTAATTTCTCCAGTTATTTGTAATCAACGATTGCGAGAGTATGGCCATTGAGACAGTTTGCATTGAAGTGAAAGCCATGGGTGCCATCATGTTTGCATTATTTCTTAATGTACTTTAAGCTTGCCAAATAATATGTAACATAGCTTGTGTAAACCACAAACAATGTATAGGGCATGCACAGCGAGGACAACACTATTCCTGTGTGTACATAGCACATTTTGTTTCTTGCAAACGCCTTTCTAAAACTGTCTATTGTTGCATCTATAACTCTACAATAAAGAAAAATACCATAATTCGGTAACTGAAGAGAAAAGGGAACACCAACCAAGAAAAAGAATTTAGAGGAAATGAAAGCTAATTTCTCCAGTTATTCGTGATCAACGATTGCGAGAGTATGGCCATTGTGACAGTTTGCATTGAAGCGAAAGCCATGGGTGCCATCATGTTTGCGTTATTCTTAATGTACTTTAAGCTTACCAAGCTTAAATTGTGCTTAGCAGCACAACATCGCGGGATCAAATCCCAGCCACGACGGCCGCATTTCGATGTTGGTGCAAAATGCACAAACACCTTTGTACCATGCATTGGATGCACATTAAGCCTTCTAGTGTCACTGACGTATAGGTACGTTTCCGCATGCACGCCAAGGAAACCACGTAGGAAATAGGAAACAGATACAACATAAAGCATTGTTTCTTTTACAACACAAGATAAAAGACACAGAGGTGCGTCAATTCAAAAAAAGTCCACATTAAAAGGGTTTAAGAACACCAGCTGGTCAAAATTATTCGGGAGACCCTTACTACGGGGTGCCTCGTAATCAGATCGTGGTTTTCGCACTTAAAACCCCAGAATTAAGGTTTTTTGCTAAACTCTTTAGCCTCAAAGTCGCCTGTTCCTGCTTTATGGGAGGCTGATGATTTCAGTTGCCATATTTTCTGGTGTATAAGTCGCACATAAGTCAAGGAATTCTAAAATGCCTTTTTGTATACATGCACTGCAAAATACTACATTTACATTAATTTGCTGCTGCTGTTATCTGACACTCAATCTAGGTTTTAAATTTTCATATTTCACTTGGAATGTTATACCACCGAGACTTGGTTCTTAACTGTTTGTGCTGGTTGACTTTTCAGGTAATGACATTGGTCGTAGCTCATATGGAGCTTTGACAGTGAAGAAAGCATTTGAGTATGCTTACATGGTCCTCAACCAGGCCGTGCACTCTTTCCATCCTGCTACAAGTGACCCAAAACAAAGGTTAGTGTGTAAATTGAGCTTTGCATTCTAGGGACTAAATAAGTTGTCTTTATTTCAGTGAAATGATGAAAAGTGGGTGGTCAGGGATATTGTGTGGAAAAGTTTGCATCCTAGCTTTATCTCATGCAAATGGCACAAGTGTTGTAATACCTTTGTCATGCTTGAGTCCAAGTTTGGAAAAAAGTTTAAGAATAAGAATAAAATGACTATCTTGTACAGCACAGTTTTCTGGACAACTCAGTGTGGTGTATACATAGTGTATAAAAAATGTTCAAAATTTTAAAATTTAGTAAGCAATTCACAATTGCGGGTCTCACGCCAGCACATAACTTAAGTTTAGCTGATTGTAACTAAGCACTTTTTCTGTGAAATCTGTGCAATTTACTAAAAGTAACGATATCTGAAGAATCCTGGGTGCGTAATGATAAAATAAAAAAATATATATGCTATTATGATATTGTGATATAATGGAGCCATACAAAAGTTGTAAGACTTTTTTGTGCGTGTGGTTCATTGCTTGGCCGACTGTATAAGAAGTAAGTGTGCAGCTTCATTTAAAAAGCTTCATTAGAAAATGTTTTGCTTCTTGGCATGAAAGAACTGCAAAAGTTGGTTCTGAGACAATCTACTGAAGATTTTGAACAGCTGTTAACCCTGACTGGAAACATCCAGGAAAGTTAAAATTCACCTCTATTGTCTATTTATCTATTGTCTATTTTTGCCCATAGGGGCCGCTCATCTTTGTCTAGCTTGTTTTGCAGCATCAGTACTTTAATGGGAGGCCTTCACATTGAGTGGCCATTGAATTGTGTAAAGGCCAGGTTTTATTACTGGTATTGTATATCAAGTGTATTTCTCTTAACTTTGCTGAAATGAGTGCGTCAGATACAGCAAACTTGAGTCTGAAGACTCGCGTAGGTGTCCTTGGTTGCCCTTTGCCAATTGATACCATTGAAGCTTTCATTAAGAGCAGGATGTTTGACAGAATGCCAAGATCTATAATTGTTTCCTTCCAGTGCAGAGTCTGACTCAAGAATGCTGCAGCCACACTCTACATTAATTACAAAGTTTCAATGTGCTTCCTGAAGAACTCCCGTCACTGGGTGTTTGCACACTGAGTCTTGCCTTGCAAATTTTCCTTTTGCTCGCCTTTGTTCTCCAAACGTCGCCATGCTGTAGCTACTAGTTTAAATGAAAAAACTCTACAAAATTAAACACGACAAATATAATTCGCTGTTCCTTTAGCGTGCAAGAAGCCTGGAGAGTGTAAACATGTTTCAAACGTAGTGCATCCTCGATGTGCACGCTTGTTTATCACAGATGGAAACATGCTGCAAATGTTTTTAACCCTACTTACGACTTGTTTGAACATAATATTAACATTGGAAAAAATAGAAAATACTATACAATTCGAGCATTTTTGCAACGTGTAAAATCGGTACCTTCAATTTCTGTTTTACAGACACTGGGTGGGGTTACAAGTTCCACTATCTTTACAATGTGACAGTGCAGGTACATAATTCTTGCTTTAAAATGTTCTCCAATGAATCGCTCATCTAATTAGGCAAAAAACAAATGTACTTTCTTGAAGATAAATTGAGGCTTCGCACTTTGGAAGTGCGAGAAACTTTGTGGGTAGCGTCATGTGCTTGCAGCGCCATTACGGCGTTGAAGAAGCTAATATAAATATTAAAATAAAATGTACATTTTATGATAAGAAGAGTAATGTTGACATTTGTGTTTTTTGCGTTTAATTACAATTTAGAGGTTATTCTATTAGCAGCAAGCTATTTGTTGTGTTTAACTTTGAGCAACCAAGTTTGCGTGCCTTTACCAGCCAAGTAAATCCATGTTAGGCCTACGAGCCATGCAGTCGACAGTCGAATTAGGAATCAGCGGCGTCTAATGAATCAATCTTCATTACAGACGTTAGTTGAGAGATAGCGATAACCGCAGTCACTTCTCCTAGCTTACGAACTTCACGCGTTACCACGAATAGAACCCAGTTTGGTGCTCGGTTAGTCGTCGCTTCAATGGGTGCCCCCATGTTTGTTGACGCAAAGTTTTTGGGGCTCCCGCTAAATCGGTAAAATTGCGTGCCCGACGCAAAACCCAAATGCAGTTTACGTCTTGCACATGTGCAGTGGCTTCGACGCTATTTCTTTCGGGCCCCAAAACGTTAGGGGCTTCTATTCTAACACGCTCTAATGTCATGGTATGCACCGTGCTACATCCAATCAATAGTTTCTATTGCTGCAGCATACTGGGTAGGATCATTCGAGTGACTGACGAGGTCATCCAGTACCGTCAGTGGATTCAAGAGAAGTTTCCTGTGGACAGCAATGAAGAGCTTTCTGCACTTCAGCCTCCCGATTCCGAGTGCACAAGGCAGGAAGCCAATAATAGGTCCCATGGAAAGAGGTGAGTTGGTGCTAGTTCATGCTGTTTGACAAGCTTTCATGTGTTGGTCTAGTAGAATGTTCTGATGCTCTACACTTCAGACACCCCTATAGACTTTGACTGCTTTGTAGGAACACGTAGTTCAAGCACAGCTGAGGTACAAAAACTAAGACTCTGCAGGAGGGGCTGTGTAATGCTTTGAACTAGTGCAAATTTGTACATGGTACAGTGCCATACTTTTTCTGGAAAAGTAGCAGATTGACTTAACTTGTTACTGTGCTCTTGTTGTGAGGAAGTAAAATTCTTTTATCAAAGACAACCATTATTAAGGCGAAAGCCTTATATGCCACATGAAGTGAAAAAAATCTGGAGAGCGTGCGGCGTTAACATCGGATAGTGAGCCACAGCATTAAAGTGACACATTTAAAAAGAAATTTAACCGGCCCGCTCCCCAAATTGGATTACGGTGGATTAGGGTCTGTACAAATTAGAGCAAGGTGGATTAAGGTGGAGTTTTAATTTAAGGTGATAACTTAAACAAGTCCCAATGCTTTCTCATTCAAATCACGTAAGGATACTTAAGCGACTGAATTTTTTGATTGCTGCCAGCTTAAACTGCCATTTGTAGAATCTTTCTATTGGTGATGTTTGGATAGCTACCCACCCATGCAGTATCGAGAGGTCTTTTTTACTTTGACACGTCATTTTTGCCTCCGATTAACATAGTTGATGTCTTAGTTGACAAGTGCTTTCAGTTAAGGCTGCCATTTTTGTAGGCTGGTTGGTAGGAAGAGCAATGTTAGGGACCATAGAGTAACCTACTGTGGCTGGGCTGAACGAGTCATTTTCATGAATGTTCATTTTGTTACTCAGTGGTGAAATGTACACAATTTTATCGCTACAACAGTTAACTGCTCAAAATTTGGTTTTCTTTGTCTGTACATCCATGTACCTGTTTCTTTATGCTGAGGTGTCACTGCTGTCATGTCGTGTCGGATATCTCCTCATCCTAACTGAATGACAGAAAAACAAAACTTGACTCACTACCGCCACTGTGGATTTGAACTCTTCCCACTGCAACATTTCATACATAGCAGGCAACATTACGAAGGCTAGAAATGTCTCGCTGCTAGCATTTGTGACCAGAAGAATTGTAACATGTCATGGGGTGCAATTAGTGAAGCACAAATGTCAATGTAAAAAAACTCTATATAGGTTTAAGAAGCTGCAGCAATGCTGCATAAACAAGATGGCTGCCTGAACCAGTTCTGCACTCTTCCTGCCAAATCGTATTCTTTGTTGAGTCAGCTGATTCTTCACTGCCACCCTACTGCTCTGTAATAATGTACAGTAGACTCGCGATAATTCAAACTCTGATAATTCAAACAAATTTCAAATTTTTGGTTGGCCTGCTGTGTTTTCAATGTATTTTAAAGCTGCTTAGTTCAAACTGCGCCATTGCATTAATTCTGTTAATGCATACTTTTTGCTTGTCCATGCCGGAAAATATCTCCTGATTTGGTCGCTTCTAGCTGAACATTTGCATTATTATATCGCTAACAGTTGCAAATAACGCCAATTGCCTGCCTACATGTTTATAGAGACCAAACCGTGCGCACCAACAATCACGTGTTGATTGAGGACGCGCATGACCCTTGACCATCTCTCCTTTTCCCGGTGTACGCACGTGTCTACTACCAATATAACGAGCACTTTTCGTGGAAATGTTGAGTTATAACTGGGTTTGAATGTATTATTGAATATATGTGTATGTTTCATTACAACACAAGTTGGTATGTTGCCCTGAGTCATATTTACGAGAACTTCTGATAATTCATACTTCTCATAATTCAAAATCCTGGGGTCCTCTCGAGTTTGAATTATTGAGAGCCTACTGTAAAAGAAAAATACAGTAGGCTTCTGTTAATTTAACCTTGATGAGACTGATGAAACTGATTAAATTATCCAGCAGATCAAATTAGACTATAAAAAAAAACGTAAACACACAGCTGCTTCATTTGGCAGTACAGTAAAACCTTTGGAATTCATACTCGGTTAGTTGGGAATCTGATTTTTCATGTAAATGTGACCAGATATTCAGAACAGCCAGCCTGATGCATACTGGTTAATTCGCAAACTTGGCTGCAGCAGCAGGACTCCATATGTCAATGGCTTGGGCTATGTAGTGTCCAAATCCACGACCCAGCGATAGCACATCTCAAAGGGCATGCTCTTAGTGGCTGCATGCTCCGGAAGTGATTTTAGGAGCGAGTAAAATTATCGCCGCCATCTTTTGGACAACACCTAAGCATTGGGTGACGCACTTGCCACCCTGATTTGGCTACAAATTTTAAAAATGGCAGTGCGTTCTAGATTTACACGGCTGTACACACAGTACAGATTAGCGAATGGCATACCATGCCCGTATCTGAGCTGCACAATGGTAGCAAGTGCAGAGCGGTGTTGGCTGCCAAAAACCACCGAAACTATCGGTGCCGCACCTCGACAGTTCGGAGTGACTGAAAGGCACAGCCAGTCTAGCTCACGTGACCTTTACTATGCGAGCATTGTCAATTTAGGCTGTGCTGTGCAATGTCAGTTTGGAGCTCAATTCCCAGACAGCTCTTATGCTGTTCTGTATAACGCACACACGAAAATGTTCGTGGTTGTTTTCCTGATTGGTCACGCACCTCATGCCTGATCTTCAATGTAGTCTGCGTGTATAAGCATACTAAGGGCAACAATTCCACTGCAGCTTTCCTGCTGCCACCCCCACCAGCTAGGCCTAACCACTACCAGTTTGTCGGAAGTCTGTCACCGAAGTTGTGGTTTGGTGCCAAGGCTACGAAACTCTTTGCAGCGGCTATACTAGCCATACGGCACTTAGAGAGAGGAATTACCTCCACAACAAAATGCGATGGTGTGGGCCTGTATGGTGGGAACTTGGTTCGTGGCTGCCATGTTGTAACATTGCGTAATAGTCTGAAAAATCGTGTGGCACTGTGCAGCATCTGAAATCTCGGTCGCCGTTTTGCATTGGTTCTATGGAGAAGCTGTGGTGCCAACGGGGAAGTTCAAATAATTGAGCAGGTCACCATTGACCCCATTTGGGTCAGGAGTGCTTGTGGCGACCAGTCAAATTTCAGGGCAAATTAAGGACACATTTCAGTCTACTGTATAGTATGCCTCGTGTGATTTGTGTTAACGTCTCATGCTTTTATGTCATGACATACGACGTACTTACAGAATGGAATGCGTTGCAAATCTTAGACTACAGTAGGACCCTGTTGGTACGCTTTTCAGGGATCCGCGTGAAAAAAATTTTACAGCTGGTATAATGTAACGGCAAGCAAGGCCCAGAATCGCCACGGGAACATCGGGAACAGCTCTGTGAGCGAGTATAATTACGGGACACATTCTATGTTTTGTGACAATAACCATTTTCCATTATTAATATACTATATTGTTTCACTGCATAAGAATGCTGTATTGCGGCGAAGCGGACTTTAGGGAGCTGGCAAAAACACTGCACTGTAGCCTCCTTATCAGACTGGCGATCGCATACTTCTTGAATTTCGTACTTCCAATTTCTCTCTGCACTGGTAAATTTGTGACCACCACATTCAAATGCAACGCAAGATGTGGGAACGTTAACAAATCGCGACTTATCAATGGGACATAATGCATAGGAGTCATGGCTTTAGGTCAGGACTGCGAAAACTCTATGTAGCAGCTGGGAAAACTCAATGCGAGGAATAGAGCAGTGGAGCTCGACTGTATTTACCACCAAATGAGTGGAGGGACGTTATGCGACCAGCGGCCACAGTTCACAACCTCCTTTTGTGACCAGAAACGGTACGTCTCCTACTGAAAGCACAAAGGTGCACAAATAATGTGTAATTTGATGTAACGTAATGTCCATAGTTATACAGTATGTAAAGTGGTTATTCCACAGAAAGCTTCCTAAATTAAAAACTGCACATCAAAATGCATGGCGTAAGACTTCTATGACCGCACTACTTTTGTAGCTTCCGCAGCATTGCCTGCCAAGTATGAAATGGAGTACAGAGATGCCAACTAGGGGTGTGCGAATACTCGAATATACGAATCGAATAGTAACCTCTCGAATAGTTCGATTGGCGAAGTATTCGGTTACTTGAATATTCGTTACTTCGGCGAGCCTGGATGGCGGGTAATATGCGAAACACTATAAATACACAAAGTTTGAATGCCACGAACCTGATAGCACGCAGATTTAATTGTGGTCGTGACACAGCCGAATCGTGAGACTGAACTAAAACAGCCTTTTGTTTGCTCCGCTCGCACAGGCTGCACCATGTTTGATTTCCTTCACAAGCAAAAGTTGTATACAGTCGCCAACTGATTTTTTGGACTCCGAAAATTGACTTGTTGGATATTCCGAACTTCATAAATGCACCTTTCCTTGTCCCATAGAGCTAATGCAGTTTCGCGACAGATTTTCAGACGAATTTAGGCACCAGAGTTCCATTTTCCGGACTAAATCGCTCGTTCCGAGCTACGCTACCCGTTCTTGGAGAACGCTATGTCGGAATTTCGACGACTTGACCAGGCTTGGCTTTCAGTGGCCCCTATGGCCTCCAAAATTAGGACACGCACGCGTGCGCCATTCTCTGGTTTAGGAGGTCACGTGCGAATAACGGGGCTTGTTTCTTCGACCTCCATGGCGATCTCCATAGCCAACGCCGTGACGCTCTTGTCAACTGTATGCGGAGACGTCAGTCTTGCACAAATCCAAGCAAATCTGATCGCCTCCAAGCGTAGTATGACGCAGGGCATTATTAAACATTTTTTATACCACTCTAAGCCAAATAAATTTTCTCTTTTAGGGTGAACAAGTTTTTCACACTTCGATTTTTAGACTAGTTTTGGAAGTCCGGAAAATCGGTCGGCGACTGTATACACTTGAGGAATCGGAGAATGCAATTTGCTAGCACAAAAGGAACTGCCCTAGCGAACCGCGAAACTGCGCACCACGGCGTGCTGCGTTGGCTGCGTGCCATCGCTGCGTTACAGTGGCTAGAATATCTGCGTCACAGAACACCCATACAAACTTGCTACGTGGTTGACGCGGGGCACTCGCGCCACCTCTCGGCCGCAGAGCCAACCAATTTCTCTCCTACTTTTGCAAGCCGGATAGAGGTGGCGCCAGTGTCTTCCCCCGTCACCCCACGCCCTCCGCGTCATGGCCGTTGGCGTTTTTCGTCGGGCAATCCGAAACCACCAAGTCCTCACTATCGCAACCAAGCCGACTGTTCTGCTCCCGAATTTCATCTGCGTTATCTGTCCGAAAACGTAGTCCGACGTCGGGGGCAACATGACTGAACGAACGAAAAGTGCCATTTGGAAACATTTCGTAAAGAACTTGGCCCAAGAGGCTACGTGCAAAAGCTGTGATACGAAACTTTGAACGCCATCGAGTACGACGACGCCACTTGCGAACCATCTCAAGAACAAGCATTTTTCTTTGCACGGTGTGATTTGAGAGCAGCGGGAAGCAAGGAAGACCAGAAGGCGCACAGCCGCTCATCAAAAGTGCGCTGAAGTCGGCAAGGACCTATCGCAGCACGAGAGAACGGCGATAACCACCAGGATTGCCCGAATGCTGGTGTTCGACCTTCAGCCTTGCATCTGTGTCGAAAATCGAGGTTTCAAAGAGCTGATGAACCACATGGAGCCGTTGTACATTATATCCAGTCGCACGACGTTTTCGAGGACAATCATCCCGGCGTTGTACAGACACACAGTCACGGCTGTCAAGGAGAATGCATGCGGATTTCCAGGAAGGCATAGTCGATCTCGTTTACAAGTGACCTGTGGACGTCGAGGTCTAACCAAAGTTACATTAGTCTTACCTGCCACTACTTAACCTCAAACTTCTAGAAGAGAAGCTTTGCATTGGACAACCGGAGTGTGACCGAGAGTCACACAGCTTGCAACATCTTGGAGCACCTGCAAGCAATGATGGATAACTGGAGCTGCCACTGCAGAAAGTGTCAGTCTATGTGGTGACGGACAATGCACGAAACTTCCGTGCGGCCCTTAGGGCATTTGTTGCGTCCCAATGCGGTGCATGGGCCATACACTGCATAAAAAAGATGCCAAGGAAGAAACAGCAGAGTTCCTGCCATTCTCAAGAAGTGTCGCGCAATTGTTGGTCATTTTGGAACTTATTCAAGACGTGGAAACAAGATGGAACAGTGAGCATGACATGCTCTCACGTCTTGTGCAGCTGAAAGAAGCCGTTGTTTAGAGCTTGCCACCTCTGAGACAACTGTGCCCAACCTGACACCACAGGAGTGGAAAGCAGTGGCTGGGCTCGTCAAAGCTCTTGAACCAATCACATCGGCGATCAAAGATCTTAGTGGCCAGAAATATACAACTTTGTCATCAGTAGTACCATTTCTCTATGGAACACAAATGGTCCTGAAAGACTGCATTGCAGCCGATGATGACACTTCAGGGTTTGCAAGAAACTTGCTGAAAAGCACGAGGACAAGGTTTCCAGGGCAGGACGAGCAAAAGGAGTGTGTTGGCAACCGCCTGTGAACCAAGGTTTAAGAACCTTTTTTGCTCAAATATTCCAGGAAACAAGGCTCGTGGAGCTTGAAAGAACCGAGTTGCAGAGCCCTCCAGGAGAAGCATCAAGTGACTATACTGCAGCGTCAACATCTACAGCTCACAAGGAGCGCGTCAGCAGTATCTGGGACAGCATTGAGAAGCTGGCAGCGTCATCAGAAAGAAGACACTCCTCCAACACAGCCAACATTGAGGAGTTTCAGCAGTACCTTCGAGAGCCCATTTGCAGTAAGGACCAAGACTCTCTCGCATTCTGGAAAAGACAGGCAAGCAACACTTCCCAGGACTGTGCAAGATGGCCATGAAGTACATGGGCATTCCAGCGACGAGTGTACCAAGTGAAAAGTTGACCCCAGATCACGTGCAACAGCTGCTTTTTTTGCATGAGAATTTTTAATATTCAAGCTTCTATTAAATAACTTTGCTATTCGATATTCGATTTGATTCGGTATTCAAGACTTAATATTCGGTATTCGCACACCCCTAATGCCAGCCACTGAGCTATCCCACATCCCACAATGTTTGGGCTTCGCATTTAGTGTGGGGTTTGTAGTGCTCGCGATGCTGACTCGGAGTGGTGGTGCCACGTCTTCATGCATTTTGGATGCGGCAGCACTCAATACAACATGCTTGTGCAGCATAGCTGATGTGCAATGCAACACTCGTTCACAGTATGGCTTTCAGTACTGCAGCGTTTCCCAGTGTTCCTCTTGTAAAGAATGTGTTGGATGTGAACGAAGTGACATTGTCATCGTTGCCATTGCACCGCTGTCATCACGCTGCTGTTTAATAGTTGCAAGAGCTTATGCAAGGTTGGGAGTGTTTGGAGGAGTTTGAGGAGTAACTGCTGTCACAATGAATGCAAAGCCACAGGAGGTAAAGTCTGCCTTTTCTTTCACTTTTTAAATATGAGCACGGGCTGGACAGCCCAATCGTATGATCTCATTGTGTTGCAGTGGTAGTGCTAATATTCCTTTGACTTGCATCGGTGCATTGAACTCTGGTATGGTTCTGCAAGAGCAGCCTGCAGTGCAAAGTTTAATGTTATTCCCTTATGGACAATAATTTTAGTCCTTTCAAGTGCTTTTTTTTGGCTCTTACAGGCATCTGTGAAATAGTGCCTTTGCAATGCTTCAAGCTTTTGTTCTGCAGTAAACAGTGGTGGGCTAATATTTTTGTGCAGGACGGTTGGCACCAATGAGGCCGACAGCAGCTCAACATCTTCCAGTGGACCATTTGGTGGTAGTCCTCAGCACAGCTCGGGGTCAAGCGTAGGCAGTGACAGCGTGAGTGGTGGGGCTCATGCCAGGATCAAGGGACGTGCACCAACGGTGTGGCTGCTGTGTGGGCCCAGGACTCCGAGACACCCTGCGAAGCTGGCGAGCAGCTGGTTGATGGTTGCCAGCTGACCACCAGTCGTACCTTCTTCCCTAAGCAGCGCAAGTTCTCTGACTGGCACTGAAGCAGCCGAGCAGCACAGCAGCTGTCGGGCTTTTCAAACAGCAGCGCCCGGCGACGGCAGCGCAACTTGAGCCGGCCTGCCCGTGAGACGGTGCTGGTGGCACAGGGCCTTGTGCACCGGGACGTGTACACAGTGGCCTCCTTCAGGTAGTGCCATGTACTACCTAGACTGCTGTGGCTGGTGGCAGTCCCACTGACTCTGGGACCTTGCTCGGTTGTGCCATCTGTGCACCATTGGTTTCACCTGTCTGTGGGCTTTTTCTTTCTCTTTGCTACAGACTTGTTTTTATGTTGAATGAAGTTATTTATTAACTTTTTTTTTTCTTGAGGAATGAATGAGTTTGTCTTGTATGTATGCTAAAAGAAAGAAAAAAAAAACGAAAAAAAAAAGTAAAAATTCGATAAAGTTCAAATGTAAAATTGCACAAAAAAAAATTGCATTTTGCAAGTGCAGCCTAATGCTGGGCTGCTACTCTTAGTTTGGCTAAGTAAGCATCTGCTGGATTAGTTCCCCCTTTCGTCCTTTATCCCCCCCCCCCCCCCCCCCCCTGTGCATGTGTGATTATGATGAGTGGTCAGTTATACAGAGATTTTTCAATGAATTGTATTTATTCTTATTTGTGGATGTCATTATTGTGGTTTTGTCTGTATATAGCGATGACAGTATACACATCTACAATATATTGCCACGTATATTTTTTAGTTTCATGAAAACAGTGCTCGTGACTCTGTACATTCATGTTATGTTCTGCTGATGTAGATGGTCTATGTACATGTTTTTAACCATCCTCTACCGTTTCTTTACTAATAATGTCAATGTTCAAAACGAAAGCAGGTCACTCAATGGTTTGAGGATTGTTTGGATTTTTCTTGTTCCCCCTCCCTTTTTTTTTTTTTTTTTTTTCTTGCACTAGAACTGCAGCTTTTTTGTTTAAGTGTGCTGGAGCACTTGCCTGCAGTTAAAATGTTCAGTGCTGACAAAACTTCTCGTTCCTGATCTACTGCTATATATTATCTAGGATTTTTAAATTCAATCCACAAAGTGCTGTGACATTGAGGAGTGCTATGTCCTTGAAAGCTATGAATGAAGTATGAAGCTTTGATTTCTTTTTTTTTTTTTTAATTCAGTAGTTGTGCTTACTGGCTGTGTATACAAGTTTGTTGTGAAGTGCTCAAAACTTGGTGCTTCATGAAGGCCTTGCACAATGTTTCTCAAGGAATGGACACTGTCCTGCCTTTTCCTTTTAAGTCTCCATGTTTCATTTCAAGTTCTTGAGTGGACTCTCATTGGATGTCATATGTTTTGTGAAAAGTGTGCCATCTCTTGGCAGTGTCCTTGTGCTCTCTCAGCTGTGGAGATGGCTCTCCAATGCAAGTGGATGGTGGCAGTTGTTAAAAGGAGCTAGTCCATGTTTTGTGGTGTGCCAATAGGATACTGCCTACCAAGCTGCTCACATGCAGTGTGTTTGCCTCACAATTGTTGTGGTGGCATGTTTCCTTTTACCAGGCAATTTAATTCACTTTGCACTGTGGCTTTGGTGTCCAGAAGGGCATTCACTGCTGACGGTTACGACGTGAAAATAGTGACGCCTGTTTATGGGCACCTACCTGGACATGTTTTTTATATACAAGGTGAACGCGAAATGGCATAGCAGCCAGATTTAGGCTGCTTTGCAAGAACTTCTGATGTGTATATTAAGTACATCTTGGGTTTCCATTTATGTCAAGTCATCCTAGTCACCGAATGTGAGTTTACAGTACATGTTGCCACTGTGTGTAAAAATCAGTTGTGTTACTTAAAACTCCCAGCAAAGGCATTCATAGCTATGCACTGTAACTACATTTTGCTGGGAGCTCTCATCAAAAAATGTTTCAAAAGAATAACAAGACACATCATCATGACTTGGATGTCTCGAGTGCATTCTAGCTGAAGCATCTGAAGTGTTAACTCTAAAGCCTCTGCTACTGCTCCAGCCTGCTTTTTGCACAGACGCTCTGGGCTGGCTTGAGTGTTTATTTAAGGTGTGAGGCCAAGTCAAAATTGCAATTTTCTTTCAAAATGTCAATTTTTTTTTCTGCTTTGTTAGATGAGGAATTTATTCTCCATCATTTTGC
Organism: Dermacentor silvarum; assembly: GCF_013339745.2. Taxonomy (NCBI): domain Eukaryota; kingdom Metazoa; phylum Arthropoda; class Arachnida; order Ixodida; family Ixodidae; genus Dermacentor; species Dermacentor silvarum. The sequence continues at coordinate 104,724 of NW_023606245.1, forward strand.
TGAAAAAAGTATCTTCCTACGTAGTTTCTTTCAAAAGATACATAAAAAATGTAAACCCACCCGCGTCTACAAACCGAAACTGAAAGTGCCAGTTTTCTGTGGAACAGAAAAAAATGCCCTGTTTGCAGTTATTTGCTGGTTATTTAAGTATCGTATCACGTAAAAAGTGTAGCAATGCCATAATAGCATTTTCAACATTTTATTTATCATTAAAATAAAAGCACCTCACCAGGTGGACGTGCAATGTTTGGCACGTGTTGTTTAAGTTATGGAGGCTGCACGCGCGTTAAAGGAGCAGCGGATCGTGTGATGGATGTGTTTACTCTCTGTCGCTTACTTTTTATTACTGGCAGCCACAGAATTGGGAAAGTTTAGAGCGCAAAGACGCACAAAATTAAAGTTTGTAGGCAATCAGTACAAGGCGACGGTCCTGGAGACGTACGTCAATACCTGTAATACTGCAAAGCAAGCTAAAAAAAAAAAGCCGAGGTGCAACAGGACCAAAATCGGACAAGAGCGAGACCCAAGATAAAACTGGCTACAAATATAGGGGATTTTAGCTCTCCTGATCATCTTATGTAAGCGCTATGCTTTGAAATCTTTTGTTGATTTTCTCAGAACTCTTTTTACGATTTCTTCAACGCAACATCTCATAACTTTTCCCTAATAAAGATTTTTTTGTGAAACTTGGCACAATTCTTTCTCACATTATTGGGTGCGCAATGAACCCAGCAAGTAAAATCGGGCCCCAAGTTTTATATGGAGGCCTTTTACACCAAGGCACACCCATTGGAAGCACACATGTTTTGGTTATTTCATCACTATGCTTCGATAATTGATCTGATCTCAGTAATTTTGGTTCATTGCACAGATCAGGCCTCTCCTATATCACTGCCAAAAATTGTGTTTTTTTATCAGTTAAATTAGAGTTATGACTGTTGGCGTGAGACCCACATTTAATCAATTTTTCAAATAATAGAAATATTGCAAAAATAATGCAAACTTTAAAATGCTCACATAGGCCTAAAAAGTGTTCTTTATGATGTAGACCAATATTGTATTGTTCCTCCTTTTTTAAACTTTTTTTCCCGCACTTGGCCTCATACCTTAAAGATGCTGGCTTCTTAAGGTTCTAATAGCCATTATGCTTTGCTAATACAGCTTGCCTACAAGGTATTCAGAACATTGAACCAGAGAAAAGGGTGCATTTTCTTGCAGTCTGGCATAGTGAGCTACTTGCACAAGCAATGCCACTAGTGCAGTTAACTACACCCCTTTGTAAAGGTGTGAACATGGCTGTGAAAAAACTATGCAAGTGCAGTGCAGGTTGGAAATTGGATGTGCTGGGCAGGTGGTATTGCCAACCAGTTATCGAACTGGAATGTTTTCCCCGCTCCGTAACAAAATCAAAAGAAAAAACTCTGGCAGGCTGCCTTCTCTAGAGCTTTTCATCCATGAATTGTGTGCACTTGCGGCTCAACCACGTTACTTCCATACCGCAACAGCACCACTTACAACACAGGATGTGTGCTGTGTTCTCTTTGCTCATCCCTGTTGCAAGTGGTGCTGTTGCAGTATATAGTTATAAACGTGCCCAATTTGCTATGCTAATAACATGCTACATCTTTTATAATGCACACTAGTTTAAGTGGCAGCACATTGTGGTTTTCTATGTTGTCCCCATTGAGAGGTAGGCAGTTAGTAGTGCACTTGCAAGTGTTTGAATTTGACTGCCAATAGTATCCGTGTTTCGGAGACCTATATATAATCACTAAAATTAAGTAGGATGCAATAAAAATATTCTCTCAAGGTGTGGATCCACAAGCATTTTATGCTGCGTGCGCCAGTCCGGCTGCTGCATCTTGAAAGCTATCTGCGGCGGAGACAGTCCACCCTGCGCTGTGTTTTCGCGGCTTAGTTCACGTTGATGCAAGCGGCAGCTTGCTGCCGCTTGCATCACGTGAACTAAGCCGCGAAACACGACGGCCATATATTTAATATGGCCGTCGCACGAAGTTCAATTCGCTTGCTGCTGCTGCCGTGCTTATCCACTCCAGCGTTTTGAGTTCCCACGGTCGGTGGCATCGTTCATTTGCCTGTGCGCGCGTGACACCATGCTTGTTAAATTAGTTATATGCCTATGTTTACAGTTTAGCTAAGCCGATAAACTATCCTTACTTCGTAAGCTACGCAATCGATGCTTCGCCTTTCAGGCAAAACTGCGCCTTTCTTGCTTTCTGGCTTGGAGCGAAAAAAAGTTTAGGTTAGACCCTGTCGCTAACTGCTCAAGTGCATGCCAGTAAGCCCCCGGTGCTGCAGTTGAAGTCTGCATATGGACTGTCACTGAGTGGCTGGGTGCCGCCCCATTGTTCTTCCAATCCTTCATTCAGCTTCTTTGCATTTGATGCAGCTTGGGCTTGGTCTGCTGTGTTGTTCTGTGGGAACACAAGGGCATCTCCATACCACCTCTTAATTTGTTTGATGCTCAATGGACTAATTTCCAGTGGCATGGTCATGGTGTAGGTGCAAATATTAGTGGTGCAGGTATCGCATGAGCACAAACTTAAGTTCCATCGCAAGGAATATTAGAGGGAATCTGCGCTAGTAAAACTGTTCAGCCCCCTGATCTCTATGGGGCTGGATAGTGCATCGAGTGCCTTGACTGAAGCCACCTTGTCCTTCGGTACTGTCGCTTCGGTACTTTGCAGCGACACTTTGGGTGTACATCAAGAATTGCATGCCGCGCTCACAGCATAGCTAACCATGAGTGGAATGCACTGGAGCACTGCCGATTGAGAAACTCTTTATGTAGGAAAAAAAAATATCGCATTGGGTTCAGATATCGTAAAAGACTTACCAGGCATGAAGAGGAGAACAAAACCTGAACACTGAAAGCTATGACAAAAAACTGTTACGGCCAACAATATATCCAAGTGCACTAGTAGTGCAGCATAGTCCTATTCTGGGACAAGCTGCCGCATTCTGCTGGCTTCACCTGCAACCGGATTGCGCGCAGCGGCATCCAGCAAAACATGTACAGATCAGTGGTTCAGTCAGCATAGGAATGATGGCAGTACAGGGATTCTCCAGTTTTACCTCTGGCTTCAAAACCCCCTTTCAGACCCCAATGTTACCCTTATTAAAACAATTTCTACAATTCGGCGGTTTTTGGAACATTACAAGCTAAGTTGTTTAGAATATGAAAAATAATCATGCATAATGATTTTACTTACCAAATGTTTCGATTTAGTGACATACGTTGCAATTACAGTATAGACCACTTATAACGTAACCGCTTATAGTGCAGGACCGGATATAATACGGTCTTTTCAGACTCCTGTTAATTTTCCCATAGCAATCTATATACGCGTATCGCTTATAGTGCAGTTGCGGGACATGAAATACCGGTTACAATGCCGCTGCCTGGAAGTTCGGCAGTCAGCCTAGACGGCAAATGCACCCCTCAAGCCACAAATATCGTATTTACTCGAATCTAACACACTTTTTTTCCGATAAAACGGTTCAAAGTTGCGTGCGCGTTAGAATCGAGTACAACCCTAAAGCTGCTTACCATATGGCCCTCGACATTTTAATATGGCCGCCTCGCACGCGCGTCAAGCCTAGCTACCATAGCTTCCTCCATGTGCTGCAGTAACGTGCTTAGGCAATAGTCTACCGTCTGTCTTCACGTTCTCTGTGTCTGCTCTATCAGCATGAAGTACCGAGTTCATCATGGTGCCGCACTTGAAAGGAAAGTGATCATGTGTACGGAGACGGACGGAAATCGGGCTGCATCATGGGCGTTCAGAGAATCTGAAACTTGTGTTCGGGACTGCCGTAACAGGAGTATTTTCGCCAGCAAAGCAATTCGGAACGGTTTCAGTGGACCGAAGCAGGATGTAATCTACGACGATCCACTTCAGCGATACGATTGCCTCGGCCCTATCTTGAAAGCAATCTGTGACGGGGAAAGTCCGCCGCGCGTAGTGTTTTCACCGCTTATAGGTCACGTTGAAGCGAGAGGCTGATAGCACGAAAGTCGATTCGCTCGCTGCGCTTCATCACTCGAGCATTTGGCAGTTCGTTTCCGTGGTCAACGAGCAAGATGTGTTCATGTTTGCTTGAGTGAGCTGACACCGTGCTTGTTCATTTATTTAGGAAGCGAATACGGAACCTAGAGCACAGTGACAGCGACGGCAGAAATGTGCTTGGAGTGTGCATTATCGCAATAAAATAGTTGTTTTGGTTATAGTGCGGATATATTCATGACTCCGGCAACTTACGTTATAAGTGGTCTATACTGTATTTGCACTGGACATTATGCTACTAAATATATTGAGACTTGTCTATATTGTTTTCAGGTCGGAAAGCAACACGGTTGAATCACAACAACACAAAAATCTGTAATGTCCTTTACGAAACCATGCTAAGTCATAGAAAAATTATGTGCTACCATGCCCCATAACATGGCTCATTGATTGAGAGCCAGATTTACTTCTAGTAATCTACCCATGCTGCACTTGGCACGTGTTTTGGAACTGGACACATTAATGTGTGTTGCAATTATTTGTTGCGTTAGGAATTGAGGGTTTTAGTGTAATTACGGTTGGACCGTAATTACACTTAATCCCGTAATTGGACAGTGATCGTTCAATTGTTTACTTCAGTTTACGCGTGGAGCTGCAAGGACTTTTTCAAGGAAATGTAATGAAAGGTAAGTCTGGAACTAGAACTTCAGCTTGCTCAGCAGTGATCATTTGCAGACTTCTGTATCTATAGAGGAGTGAATAACTGGCCCAGAATTGTCAAAAAAAAATTTTGAACTGAAGTATTGCTATTCCTTTCCCTGTGTGCTTGTGTAGCATTCACTTTGCTTCCTGGTGTGGTTCAAAGTGGAGCTGAGTTGTAGCCTCTTTGTGTGTCCCAGAGATTGTTTGGTGACATAGGTGTGTAAATTGGGTAATAAAGCATTTTAGTTGAGCAATCAGTCTGCTCCGCTCAGACTGGCATATGCTAGCAATTTCCACACAACCCCTTAGCAGGAACGCTAGTGTTCTTGCGTGCAATGCTCGTGCCGCTAGTGAAACGAAGATCACTTCCCTCGCTCGTTTTACAAAGCCAACTGAGCAGAGTGGAGAGGGTGTCTACTTGGCTTCTGTGGTTTTGAAGCAGAGCTGATTGTGCGTCGCTCGCGTTTTGGCAAGACGCGCTTATCAAATGCAAAATCTATGCAGTTCCCTGCACTTTCTCAGCGTGTGAAATCTGAGCGGAGCATAAGTGGCGCTCAACTAAAACTGTCTAATAAGGATATTGCACCCCCCACCTTCATTTTTGTCGAGAGCTTTTTTTTTTCTCAGTGCAGGAACAGCAAGAGGGCTGATACTTTAATTTTTATACACATGAATCAAGTGGTCAAAAAGTCACCTTAATGAGCTTGTACATTTAATGAGTTTCTTTAAATAAGGACACAGGCACAGCCCTCATTGAATATAGCAGGTTTCAGACAGATTTTGTGTTTGTGATAAAGTTCGTCCTCGGTTACAAATCTGTGAAGTGCTTGCAAGAGATTGGCAGTGGGCTTGCTTCATGATCTCTACCGAGTCATTTACAGGTACCCCATTTTAACTTGGGTTGCAGCTTTCTATGGGAAATATTGTAAGATGAAAAGCAAGACTTTGGGTTGGGCATTTATGTGTAGCTGCATATTTTATAAATTTGCAGGGTCATCCAGAAAATAAAGATCGTATAGTTATACAAAAGAAAACAGTAGTTATTGTAAAAAAACAATTCTGTTACATACATGCTTTCTCTTTTGAGGGTCAACTAGCTTCCGTAACAGCTGTGCTCATAATTGACGCTGCAAGTGGAGATTGCAAGAAGTCGCCTTGTGCAGTTGTGTAATGGTCTAAATGAAGTGCATGATTAAAAATCCTACCGACTGTGAGTTAAGGAGTGGTATTCGATTTCTAAATGCTCAAAAGGTGAAACTGGCAGAAATTTGCCTGCAATTGAAAGCAGTATATGGTGATAATGTAATGAGCGAAAGAAATGTGAGAAAATGGTGTGAAATGCTCAACACTGGACGAACAAATGTGCACGATGAAACTCAACCTGGCTTAATGAACTGGCGGCGGAAGAGTATAACCTGGCAATTCTGAAGCTTGCGACTAGGTACGACAAATGTTTAGATGTAAGAGGTGATTATGTAGAGAAGTGAAGCTTTCATGTATGAAACAATTGTTTTTTCCAAAAATATTTTTGATTTTCCATAACTAAACGGTCTTTATTTCTGGATGACCCTCGTATTAAATTTGCTTAATGCTAATACTGCGTACAGCAGCCTTGCAAACTACTCCGGCTGGTCTCTTAAGACAACCACCAGCTTAAAGATTTGGTGTCTAAATTTTTTTACAAAGCATTGGTGTTCTACATTGCTTTGCCCCACAGGGCAGTGGTAAGGCTTTATATTTGTGTGTGCATTTTTTTTTATTCATCAGTTTTCTTTCACCCTAATCACCTATAGTAACACACAAGGCATGTCTAGGCTAAGCTCTTCAGCCCTTATTAGTGGCTCTCCCTCTCTCTCCCAGAAAGTAAGTGAAACGACAATGCATTTCACCAACATTTGTACAATGATATATTGGACTGGTGCAAGTCTTGGGATGCCCAACAAGTGGACATGCCTTGAGCATTGACTGTCTTTATTCTACAATGGCAAATGCGTGCCACGAATTAAAAAGCTAATTTCTAACAATTTCTGACAACCGATGGTGCGAATAACATATTGCCAATTAAATTGGAGGTATTGCTGTTTTTTTTTTCCCTTGCTAAGCATGCTGCTTGTTAGTTTTTTTCCCCATGCAGGTCAACTTTAACGTACTGCAGCATAGGCAGCGATATTGATACGTGCGTAGGCATGCTGTACATCTGCGCAAAGTGTACAGCTGCCACACATGCATCGTTGATCACAGTACTGCAAGTTTTATGGTGGGCCTTGCGGGTGCAAAGCGGCAGAGAGACAATGATAGAGAGAGCTCTTTTTTAAAAAGACTTGCTGGCATGTGTACGACTGCTGACATGCTGCTCAGCATAGGGAGGGGCAAGGGATCAGGACTGAAGAAGGCGATAAAAAAGTTAATAATACATGAAGGTGAAGCTGATGATACAGGCTTCATTTGCAAAGGTGATGACATTCTTTAATATACCAGCAACTTTACTGCTAGTTTTTAAAGTGTCACAATTATTAAAAGGAGCTGATTCAAATAAAAAGTATACTTTGGTCAATTTTCTGACAGCCATAATAATAGCAGACAGCAGAAAGTTTCAGCAATAATTTGGCTCATTACCTAAAATATGCTAATTATGTTTCAATGCACCTTAAGATGCATGCAGTAATTGCAAAATTGAAGCAGAACACTACTGAAGTCATATCTGCTAAAAAATGCATTGACGGTCTAGTTAAGATTGTTCCGAAGTGCTAGAGGATGGCTTTTGAGAAACAAATGAAAAGCTGATGTATTTCATAGCATATTCTAAGGGCGGTAACCTTGAAAGAGATGCTAATCTTGCGATCTCGGATAAGCAACATGACCACTGCATGTGGTCTAAAGAACTAATTAAAAGGCTGATTAGCACATTTTAGGCAATAAGTCGAATTAGTTTTTTTTTTTCTGCTACTGTCCGCATAATCATGTAGCCCAGCTGTGGAAACAGCTGGGGCCTATATTAACAGTTTTATGTAAGTGTTCCGCATAATAAAAAACAGCTGCATTCTTTTGCTGTGGAGGCATCCATTCCATATATCTGCTGGTCTGCTTCTTGCTTGTAAGAATTTCTTGCTGGGCTAGTTAGTAAAACATTGCTAAAATGGATGACAGACTCAAATTGTCTGTCCTTTCTGTATGTTTGTCTGTTTGCATCTTTTGGCGATTTAGCGATACTTTTTTTCTTGCAGTGATTTTGTGCCAGTTAAAGGGAAAGTATGCATGATTGTCCAGAATAAAAGTCGGGGGAGGAAGTGCTATTACACTGCAATCCAGCCACTGCTATCAGGACACCTCAGCTGCATTGCTGCAATTGTGGCTGCATACCTGAACTGGAATTCCAATGTGCTCCTTGGATATGGCGATACAAAAAAGTTTATTTTGGAACCGAGGTGTATTTTCGATTGAAGGGCAGAATCATTAGCAAGTTGTCCATTGTTTTGAAGGGACAAAGTTAAACACTAAATCATTTTAGAGGGATAAAGTATTATTTCAAACTCTCTATTCGAAGAGAAAGTCAGCTTATTTTTAAACTTGCTCCAAAACCACAGCTCCGGTTCATTATTGTGACATCATCAATTTCAAACTTTTTCCGTATATTGGGGTATTATGGCTCAGTAAAAGTTCTTGAAACTTGCTAAGTCCTTGTGCTTTTAGAATACAATGTATTCCACCATAAGCGATGAAAAATTAACTAGGCCCAAGCAGATGCCATCAAAATTAATGAAGTCGCGGCGAGCTGGTGTGGGAACTTCAATGCAGCATCACCACTAGTCTTTCACTTTTGTGTCTTTTCGCACTTACCAAGCCGCTTCTCATGATAAGAGTGGCTTTTTTGTATTGTAAAGGACAATTCATTGATACAGCTCAAATTGTTTATAGCAAGCGAGAGATACTTTGTGACAGCTAGCAGATACGTAAAAGGCACGAAGGCATGGGCCTGCGTAGATCAATTTATCTCCTCTTTTGTTTGTGGTTGTGCAAGTGTATTGTTCCTTCGTATAATAAACACAATTTAAGTCAGCGCCACTGTTCATCATCTTTTTTCGTGCTGCTAGTTTTGGTGTTTCCATATCTAGCCAACCAGTCCTTACAGCATGCAGGGCAAACAAACTTCATGAGAATTTGTAGACATGTGCCAGCCAATTATCTTTGTTGACTTCCCTCACCTCCATTCTTTCAATGCACCTCTTCACCTTTGCCCTGGTCAGGTATGGAGTGCCGACACTAAAATAGATCTCAAGGGAGAGGAGGGATTACCTCCAAGAACAAACCACAAGAGAAAGGATTAACTTGTCATCACTGGTGCCTTTTCTCGGCAGAAGTGTATGACCTTGCTCTTCTACAGGGAGAAGGCAGCATGGAAGATTTTTGGAAGTGACATCTAGATAAACTCTTGTCTGACCATTGCAATGTCCACCGTGTTTGTTACTACACATGCACTTGCATTGTCAGGTGTCTCTTTCACAACCACACCTGTCAATCCTGGCTGTTGTTTGTGTAGTGTGCAACTAAAGCATACTGCACATCCATAGTTCACTGCCGAACCACTCTTGCACTTATTTGTGCCTGTGTGAACAATAAGGGAACTGTTTCCTCGGGTGCATGGGAATGAAGAGCATATGTGGGACATTTTGTACCTGAATTTTTAGCCTGTTACCGATTATGCATGTATTGCAGCTCCTGATTAGCATTTGCAATGCTGAGGTCAGCATTGCACTGCCTTATATACAATGTCAGTTTTATATACAGCACTTTGGCATCTGTTGCTTAAAACCAAGTTCTCTTATTTATTTCCTTTGTTTTTTTTGTACACAGCACAAGAAAACTGCATCAAAACTTAATTTGTTTCCATGCTACTATGTTTGCTACAATGTTTACTACAATGCTACTCTATTGCTGTGAAGTTGTGTCAAGAGATTGCTGCTTTACATTTTTTGAATGATTAGTAAAAGTATGTTTCTGTTGACTGTTCAGCATTTCTCAGATTTGCTTGAACTGCCAAAGACAAGCATAATGATTTATTGAAATGTTTAGACATGTGAAGAGGGAGGCAAACAGCCACATACGAAGCTTTAGGCCAAATGTTAGCAGTTGTTTGTAATAAAAAAAGACGTGCTAATACAATACAAGCACATGTTTATCTGCTTAAATAAACAAGACAATGTAACCTTGATCTTAATTGCAGTGTTGCTAGAACATTGTTCTAAGCTCTGTCATTACACATGCCTGTTTGCCAGTGGAAACAGGGGCACCTGTCTTGTTGATTATTCAAGGCTGGCATTGAATGGAGCTTCCAGCCTAAGCCCAAACAACAATACACAACTTCAGATTACAATTTTTACATTTTATTTTGCAGTTTCCTAACTTGCATGAGTGTGCATGCTATTGGTTTGGTGCAGGCCACAATTTTTTTACAAGTTCCTTCTTATTGACTTTGCCCAGAAAATTGCGTTCTAGAGCAGGCACACACAGCAGAATACTGGGTACATTGTATGTGGGCATGCGCTCTTTACACCAGTTTCGAAGGGCTTCAAGTTCCAGTGTGGCTGATGGCTCATGCAAGACAACCACCGCAGCAACACGCTCACCCCAAGTGGCATCAGGGGCTCCCACTACTGTGCATTCTTTAATGGATGGATGGGCCAGCAAGTGGCGCTACATCTAGTGCGCTGACCTTGTAACCACCAGTCTTGATGATATCAGCTGATGTACGACCTAGGATCTTGTAGACACCATCAATGCATGCAGCGCTGTCACCTGGAAATATTCGCACAAGGGGATCTACATACAGAGGCCATATATTTCCTTATTGTACAGCCCTCAATAAATGGCATATTTCACACCGTCCTTTATGAGGTACATACTGCAGACATCACCAATTAGGCAACCATGTGAACCAAAATTCATAATATATGTCTGAGGGATGCACACTACATGACCAGTACGTGACCACACATTCTCTGCGCACCACCAGAACGGCCATCAAACAAAGAAGCCGGCTCGCACAATATGGTTAAAGTGTGCTCATACTCCCCAGGTAGAAATTCAACCAAAAGGAGGCTTTCACAAAGGGCAGGAACACAGTGAAAAGGGGCAGTCAACAAGGGGCATTAGTCTTCTTCCTGGTAATGTGGTTAGCCCCATGGAAACAGCTGAATTCTCATTTTCACTGTTTACCAAAGCAAGGAATATTTTTTTATAAATTTCTCCAGAACTTCGTCATAGTACTCATCTGGATATTGAGCAGTGCAGCAGGCATATTGAGCCGGCATACTGATATTGACCAAATTAAAAAGATATGCCTTGTACTCAAGCACTGACAAATGTGATACACAATAGAAATTATCAACGTTGGTCAAACAAAGAAACTCTCAGGCCAGTGCCAACGTCGTGACAAGGGGACTTGTCTTCATCAGGGCAAAAAAAAGTTTTCACAAAGGAACTCGTCTTTGTCAAGGCAACAACAACAGTTATCCCCCACCCTGACCCCTGGTCAGAACATGGCTCCAGCCTGGACATATTAGTAAGTTGCTCGACCACTTTTGATCGCTTCAAGTCTTCATCTTCCTGTGGACCTGTCTTGTTCGGATGCAATATAAATTATGGTATTAAGAAACTAGCTGGGTTTCTACAAAGTCGGCTCTGGAACAGCAAGTACTTGTAAACAGGTTCCTAACGCAATGTTTTTCACAACATGGCCCCCTTTTGGCTCATATATCTGCTTACAGTGCTGCTGTATATGAAAGCTGCTTTAAATTGGTTTACAAGTAAAACGACTTTGATGATGCCCAGGCTGCAGATTCCCATAAAGCCCTTAGAAATTATGCAAGGCACACACAGAGCCTCTATGTAGATAACCTAAGCATACAAAGAATTAAGCATTGAAAAGAAAGAAAGAATGCAACTCTTAACACAATGCACTTTAGAGTCGCAAACTGAAAATGATGCCTGAAAGGAAGTTATATTTCCATTACCTATGTGTTCTAGTTTCAATCTCAGTCATTACACACAGAAATCACCCACCATGCTAATAATGTACACAACTGACAACACAGTCAATCCAAGGAGCCAACGGGCTGGATCACTCCAAAAGCATGGCTTTCCTAAAGGGCCTTCACTAGGCTCTGTCAGAAATTTTGGTTTTACACTAATAGAATTATAATGGTCATCCATCCAGGTTCTAGCGCAAGAATTCCTAAAAAGTGCTTAATAGTAGCAGAGATAGCAGTGCAGAAATGTCGTAAAGCGGTGCTATGAGCAGGCCCACCTTCCCCGCAACAGACATGCCCTCTCGCACTATCTCGACCAGCAACCACAAGTGTCATTGTTGAAGTTGAAATGGACAAAAGAACTGCCTACCTGTTTTAAACCAGCCATCCTGCGTAAATGAGTCTTTTGTTACCTCTGGCCTATTCCAGTAGTACTTGAACACATTAGGGCCTATAATAGCAGTTCACCACTGTCATTTTCTGATCCTTCAAGGTACTTCGTCTCTGCATTGTGCTCAATACCAGAGGCTTGTACCTAATTTGGAGTCATCCGCTTCAGCAATGCACACTTCAACACCGGCTGTAGGGTACCACACATCCTACAAAAGAAATTCAGGATGCAACAATGTTAATATACATGATGTATGCAAATGCCAGCAGGGCCAAAACAGTCATAAAGCACAGGAACTCCTTTCCTTTATGGCATACATGGAAAAATATTACTGAGTCACAGCCATCCTTAGGATGCCCTTATCACTTAGTACTATGGATAACCACTTTTAACTATAACAGAGACACTACACAAATAAACTAGCACAAACATGTCTACTATTCATGTGAATGTCCGACATACAAATGCTAAATTTGATGTTCATAGAAGTACAATGTCACAGTCAGCTTAGGCAGGCAAGAAAATAAATAAAATTGCACTTGTAATTTTCTCATTTTAGTAAGAACATAGTTGCCAGCACCAATGTGAAGCCAGAACCAACTGCGCACAGTGATTGTTTCAGAATCAGTCAGCACATAAATGTCAGCACATACTCAAGTGCCAGTTTGAATACTGTGTGACATGAAGTCCTGTGTTAAAATAATGCCTTCATGAATGGCTGTATGAAGCTATGCCATAGTAGCAGATTTTTATATGTCACAGACAGGCTTTAGAGTTTTTATGACAGTAAGATCTTATGTAATTAGTGTTCTCCTAGAGTGACAGAAATTGTTATATTTGAAACCAAGGCCAGGATTTATTAGTAATACCTACATCGCCCTAAGGCATTGTTGTAGGGGGGTCCAAAAAAAAAAAAAGAAGCAGGCACAACCATCGGCAACCAGGGTCAACAGCACTGAAAACAATCTACAAGACACTTTTGAAGAAAAAGGATAAGCGCCAAAAGAAAAGAGTAAAAACATTGACGTAATAGAATAGCACCAGGACAAAGAGCTGTCAAAATGGACATGTGGCCTAAGAAACAGACTCAATTGCACTAATGAAACAAGGCATCAAAAATATATATGCAGGGAGCTCTTCCAAGCACTAATAGTATGGGAAAAGAGCAGTAGAAAAGCCACAATTTTTTTTTTTCAGTGTGTGTGTGTGTGTGCTGCACATTAGCTTGCATTAGATGTTTCTACACCTTTCGCATTCAAGGTACATCAGAAAAAGTGAATAAGGCAGAAGCCCTACACATGGTTCTTTGCAATTAAATAATGTGCATGAATCTGCACCATGCAAGCATGAAAAAAAAAAAAAAAAAACGTTTCAGATTTTAATGAACTTAAAGTAAAGCCACAAGTGCTAGAATCACTGTAGGAGCTTGTCACCGGGACAGTTGAGTGCAAGCATATATACATTCACCTTCTCATTTGGCCAGACAAGACATGCAAATAAGTCAAAAGTCTGACGCCAAAACTAAATGAAGTGTTTAAAAGCATGGGCACCTCTGACACTTTCGAACTTGATGTGAATAGATCGATCCCACCGACAAGTTTCACGACGCCACCGCTGCCGCGGTTCATGCTGGTACTTGTAGTCATCCGGCCGCTAGCCCCCGGAGCCTGTGCGTCCTTTCCGAAGATTTTGGCAATTTTTATGGTTCGTGTAGAGCATCGTGCGATGGGAGCATTGACCTGCTGCGTTCCTGGGTTGTACAACAACCACACAATGGACAAAGGCTTCGGATTCTATGTGTTTTCTAAAGAGCGAAAGCTTCGGAGAGACGTGGATCCTTCGGATTAATAGGTGGCATGGTAATACACAGCGAAAGAAGAAAACACGGGGACGAATAGTGGCCGCATTTCGACGGGGGCAAATGGAAAAACACCCGTGTACTTAGATTCCCGGAATTTATAGATATTGTTGATATTGATTAGCTATCGATTGGCTATCGCAAGGTATTGGCACATATTTGGGCTAGGCTAATAACTACCAAGTCTCCCCAGCATTTCCGGAATTTATTGATTATTGATCTATTATTGATTAGCTATTATTGGCTACTGATTAGCTATAGCAAGGTATTGGCCACGTACTTGGGCTAGGCTAAGCACTACCAAGTCCTGCCACAGCATTTTCTGGGATTTATTGATTATTGCAATTAGCTATTGATTAGCTATCGATGGCTATCGCAAGGTATTGGCCAGTATTTGGGCTGGGCTGCACTACAAGTATCCCCAGAATTTCCCGAAATTTATGATTATGATCAATTATCAATTAGCTATTGATTGGCTATCGATGACTTGGCGATGCTGGCATCGGCGGTTTTATGTTAAAAATGCGCCTAGCTACCTAAGAACTTCTAGATAGCGCTGTTACAAAGTCTGCAAGTGTGCACGAAACCATGTAGGTAAGCATCATTAGGGCAACGAAAGTTTTGGCGCGCATTTCAAACCTATCTCCAACAGGTATACAAATCCTATTACGTCCATCGCTAAGTAAACATAACGTTGCAGTCACCGAGATGCACGTGTGCAAAATAGTAATGCAAAAACGTCCGCATACTACATACAAAGCTCGACAAATATGATACTCAACGCGTAACCAGCGGGTAACAACCAAAATGAAAGAGCAGCTGGCACTTTTCAACGTTCGCCTCGCATGCTGCAATGAACAGCCGATGTAATTTCTTAAAATACATGACGAAATTTTCTCGTGGTGGAGTCGCAGAGATGTCTGGGAAGCTCGTGCGCAGTATTCCACGAGCACGGACTGCGGTGGTGTGGTTGACCAGTTGACTACAACAAAGATGGTGGCAGTGCTACTTCGGGAAAACCGGCGCATGCGCAGATCGGTCGGTGGGATCGGTCTATTAAATGGCAGGTCGAATAACCCATGTTGAATTGATGGAAGTGACTGTGTAAACAGCAAAAGCTATGAACAAAAAAATTCACAGTACCAGGATGCCTTTTGCCGTGCAGGAGATTTGACAGTGGTACGCCGACTTCAGTCATTCCATATCTTTCCAATATAGTCATACCGGTAATGTCGTGGAATTTTTCAATATGGGTTGTGGGAGAGAAGCTGAACCACTAATGACAAACCTGCAGCAAATTAAAGAGAACAAGTTAATTCAATATCACCAGTGGTGTATGTTGGCGATTTCAATTGCATACCTGATATTTTTTGCAAATGTGTCACGAACCACATTTGGTGCTGTCTCTTTGCAGTGTTTCAAGTGCTGCTCATAGTGCTCGATCAGCTTTACATACATTGTAGGTACAGCCATGAAGACTGAAACTGCTGCTTGCTCTTATCTAGATGCAGCAGATGTTCCCACACCTTTCACATGTAAAGTACACCAGGAAATGTGAATAAGGATCAAGCCTCGCAGTAGCATATGGGTGTTTGCAATATAAATAATGTGCATTGAAACTGCACTGCACTGTGCAAGCATGAAAAAGGTTTTAAATTTTGTTGAACTTAAAGTAAAGCCACAAGTGATAGAGAACTTTATTAATAGAAAGGCAAAGAGGTCAGCCTGAGCTTGTGCCACAAAACCTTAATTTGAAGTTGACTATAGATCCCACAAACCAAAGGCCGGAAGAAATTAACAGCATTAAAAGTTTGACTGCGCGCTACCTAGCCCAGAATCCTGGAGATAATGATTGTGGTTTGCACACTTTCATCTGGACGACCACTTGTCTTTCAGAAGCATGCTGAATATGCTGCGGCCCATTAATTTGCTATGCACAGAAACATTTCCAAACACAAAAAAAGTCAGTTTGCATGAAATGAAAAATAAATATATATATATATATATATATATATATATCATCCCTCATGCCTGCTATCTACATACTCTAAGGCTAAGCATCAAAGCGAAATTAGCTGCACCACTGCGCATTTCAAGTAGCCAAGGCCATATGACACACCTCTGCAGGGTTAAACTTGGGTAGCATCACACAAGCTGCACGAGAGTACAATGGTGTGAGCAGGCCACTTATAATTCCATGTGTATGATGAAGTGGCAGTGCATGTAGCATCACATCTGCAGGTGCCCACTCCCAGGCCTTTCTAATCTGCGCCACTTGGAAGTGCACATTGCTAAATGAAAGGACAACTCCTTTTGGAGGCCCTGTTGTCCCACTGGTGTACATCATCAGCGCATCCTGTTCTTTCAAGCTTTCCTGAAACAGAAGATCAGTGTGTTTTAATCATGAAGTACATGAAGTATAAACAGATGCCTCCTAATCTGCCATTGCCTTTCTCCTCTTTTTTAAAATTTATTCTGCAACACATTTTGACAGGTCACCTTCCTCACAATTCACATTAGTAAAACCCCATCATTAGAAATTCACATTCGTCTTAGCATTGGAGTACTGAAATTACAGTGTAAACAATACGGGCAAAATGTTTTTGGTGCATGCATCACTGTTCTAACGCACATGTTACCTTAAATTCTGACATATACGGAAGGTCCCAATTGCATAAAACAAGGATGTTACCATTTCGTACACCAAAAATTGTTAAACTGTCTTCCTGTTTAGTCTTTCACATTAGCTTGTTATTTCACATAAAACAGTTTAGCTATATAAAATAAAACATTTTTAGATAAGTAGATCTTGAACAATGTTAACAATTACTCGTACAGAATAGAAAGGTCTTGGCTGAACAATTTCTTTCAACAAAAACAAAAGAATTAGTGGCAATAAAGCTAGCTTATACCAGTGTCACACGGCCACTTTCTATCACTATCGAGCCCGATCCGGATCGAAATTCTGGATTATAATTGGCTCCCTCCAACAGCTTGCATAAAGGAGCCAATCATGGCTGAGAAATGTGATCCCTGTTGGGCTCCATTGTGACCGAAAGTACGCCATGTGACACCCTATTAGACTTCCAAATGATTACTCACATAATCATGTTTCCTTTGGTAGATAAGCTAATAAGTTTATATGAAAAAACCTAGTCCTAGATAAGAACATATATCGCAAGGTAAAAAAAATGTTGCTTGAACAACTTGCCAACTTTGAAGCCATGTAGGAAGTATGCACAAGGGTCAAGTTTTTTTATAAGCTACTTGTATACTATGGGCACCATAAGCTTAATATACAGGTTTTCTGAAAGAGCTGAACTGCTACTGCATCTGTGCCACACAGCCTGGAATTAGTGAATTGAGTTGTTTGTGCACACATGTAGACTTCCGCTCTAAATTTTCAAACTACCCACTTCAGGGGGAGGGGGGGGGGGGGGTATTCTGTATGTGTCTACCTAGTGGACATGTCCATTTCATCTTCTGCTGAAGTGCTGATTGGCTGCACTGGGGTACGCGTCAGGAGACGGGCACTCCAGCCAATCAGCACTTCAGCAGCAGGCAAAATCGACATGTCCACTAGGTGGACACTTTACAGAATAAGCCCCCCCCCACCCCGGGTTTATTTTAGATGCATGTTCCACATATGCACTGCACTAGCACAACTTGGCACAGTGAACTACTGCAGAACAATGAAATTGTCACAAGGGGGACCTGCAATTAGAAGAATGCTTTTCTATAACTTATTAATCTAGTTTTAAATACATATCAGCACGTGCCATGAGTGGCATATTTTGCTCATTTTTGTTCAACTATTGCCTATCGTCACTGTAATGGTCAAGCTTCTAAGCACAGATGAAATTAAAAGGTGAGTTTGTGTTTTGCAGAGCAGCATGTTGAATTTTTCAGCATTAGCGATCTTAAACAATACTTTTACATTATTATCAAGCACAAGCCTAAATCAGATAAAAATGCACCAATAATTATCCTTTAAAGTACACATGATTGAACCTGCATGCCCATTAAACTGACAATCAGACAAAAATGTACGCAGCTGGCAAACCACAAATAACACACTTCACATACACTTTCACAGCACTGAGATTTGGACAAACCAGCTCGGTGGAATATATGAAGAGGTTGCGCAAGAGTGCAGGTTTAGAATCTGGCTATTCCACTTACACATCAATTTATTATGCCTGTGATAGAGAACTTACCCAGTCTTTGCTTTCAATTTCTTCTGCTTTTTCTTATTTGGTCTGTCAATTACAATATAAGGGAGAAAGTTGTTCTGAAAGCTTCAGAATACGTTCCTTGTATTCTTGGGTTGTGAGCAAAATAGATGTCTGCGAATCTTTAATGTAATATTCCAGCATGGCATCTGGATGCTGATGGTAGAGGGGCACGGCTACATTACCACCCAGCCAGCATGCCCACTGTGTGGCAACATATCGAAATCACTAGGGCACAAATATGAAATTCGCATTTGATCACATGAGCTTGCAAGTTTGGATATCTGTTTTTGGATTTGCTGGCTAAAGCTAAGTAGTTCATAGGTGTGTGAGCCAAGTGCATCAACCACAGCCAACTTGTTCAAGTGCTCTTGAATGCCTCCAAACACGGAGAGAATGTGGGGGGGAAAGTGGTTGAGGTGAACATCTTATGGAGGCAACAGATCCAAGTTTCAGCTTCTGCAGATTATGAAGTTCTTTGCAAGGGTTCCTTGCAACCTTGCAAAATATATGAACGTCATTTTTCTTTACAAACCCCTGCAAAAGAAATTATATGCTTCAATTAAAAAGCCTCAATGAAATCACTTGACATTAATAATGTAAAATAAGCCATACAAACGTTTAAGCACAATGTAAAGCACAAACTTCGTGATATTTATATAGTACCCCACGTACTGTGCTGTAGTGATCGCCCATCACATTCAGCTGTAATATGCCCACCTACATGCATGCGCTATGTCAGCTCCTTTTCAGCAAATTATTCCTCGCCCGTTATATTTTTCTCCAATATTTCCAATAATGCACCATACAAATCTTACTACATGACTCACCTTGGTAGATTATTGGTATTTGTAGCCTAGCGAGAATATGGGATAGCTGAGTGCACGACTTCCTCCCGAGTGCTCAAACTCCCAACACCTCTGCGGCTGTTGCCGCTTATCGTACACACATGTGACCACACCTACCATATGTTGCCGCGTACGCGAATAGCCCAGTGGCTGGCCTGCACATACACAGGGGGTGAAAATGACAAGGCAGAGGTGTAGTCCAATTTGCTCACATTTGGCGTGTTTCTCAAGGCGTGTAGAATCTCCGTGTCTGGACACTTTTGTGTATTCGGTTTGTTGGTGCTGGCAGGATTACTGTGTGTGGTTATAATAACACAATTTCCGTAACATCCGCTCGTTATGATTAGCCAAACCCACGATGTCACCCGAACCAAACTCACCAAACTTGCCAGAACAGAAAAAACTGCATCACGGCACGACAAGGAAGCTTTCGCGAAATCTCAACTCTTGCTGCTTGGTGCTACGACAAGGACCGTGGTTTTACAGTTCATGTGGTTCAAGCACTTTGAGGTTTTGGACCGTTACAATGCGGTGCATAAACAAGGCAGCACCTGCCTCGCGTCGCTTTGGCATGCTTTAGCCAAAACTAAAAGCCATAGAATAAAGAACCACAACTGCCAGTCTGCCACAACAGCACTCATCCAGCAGACAACATGCAGACAACACCCATAGAGAAAGGAAGTTGAATTTCTTTCTCTATGCAACACCTATCACCGTTGCATTGGTTGCATGATTAGCTTACAAAATAGCTTCTTTTATTACAAACTCATAAGTACCTTGTTAGTAATATTTAGAATAACAGGTGGATTTATTCCTTTCAGTTGTTAGCTCAGCTCAACAGCTGACGTTTAATCGTTGTTTACGTCTGGCTCCGAAACCTCGGCGGCACCTTTGCGTGGCTGAGCAAATGCGTCCTCTGTCCATCAGGTGAGCTGCTGTTTAAACATTTCATTTCGTAACTCATTGAGGTTTTAATGAAAACGAAATAACGAATACTTGCTCGTCCCGTAATGAAGCACTTTCCTGGTAGCAGGACTATTGCAAATTCGCCTATATGGCGCAGTCGGGCTTTCGGATTGAGGACACGAGCTGTATGCTTTGTGGTTCCGTTCCGATAGCTCTGTGAAACCAGCAGGGCTGTGCACCTGTCTCATTTGCAATTATGTTGCAGTTGCACGCTTAGGTTCATCACAGTAGAGTTGGTCTGCAGACTATTTTCATGATGCCGAGCGCTCCTATGATCTGTTGTGAATTTATGCAAGGCGGACATTTTATTTCTCCTTTGCAGCTCGAACATTTACCGCAAGTGCACTGAACGCATTAAGCCACAACAATCTAAATTGCCGCGAGGCAGTGCGTTTGCGCTTCCATGTTGCGGTTTGCTACCACCATAATATTGGAAAAGCAGCTGATCATCCGTGAAATGCAAGTATACCCAGGTGCGTCGTCGTATGAGGTAGACTACTCGGTTAGAGTACTACGTTTGACAGCCGCGCAAACCGCAGTAATTCCTATAATGTGTGTTTTATAGTTGACAAGTCAATTTTGCTTTGCGATAGCCTGAAAATGCGAAAGCTACGGTTTCAACCTGATTACTTTAGCTTGTGCTAGAAAAGAAAAAAAGTGATACGTTTTCTAAATACACAGTAAAATGGTTTCGGTTCATTACTGCTAGTGAAGAACTGAAGGATAGACAGTTCAGCCAAACGAAATCGTTTGAGCTAAGCTTCAAATAGGTGCAATAATCTGCTCTGGTTGGTCTCGATCTCGTTTTGACATTGAACGTTTCACCGCAATACCCTGACTTGTAAAAGAAAAGGGGTTGTGGTTGCCCATCATTTGCCAAGTCTTTCTTAACTTGTGGTGTAATGACGGGACCGTTGGAATACGCAAGCAGCACTGCACCGATTTCTGTGCCGTGATCTAATTGATTGATTTCTGTGGTTTAGGCGAGAGCTAGAGTGCAGTGTTCAACCAGCATTGTTAAAAGTAGCAGGATGCATGTGTGTGCATGACACTGTTTAGCAGCTTTATTATGGTATTGTCCTTATGATTTGGCCATTGTTGTAGTAATATAGAGCGGCCTGTCTTTTGTATAGAAGGGAACTTGTATTGAAAACATTTTTGTGTTCATTGCATTGTAGAAACCCTCTTTCCACGAAACATACTCAACATCTGAAGCTTTTTCTTTGTACTACGTGTTTCTTGCTGCGTTCATTTTCCCTGTATGCAGGTTTACTAGCTATATAGCAATTCTGTGGAAAGCGCAGTTGATTAGTCAAAGAAGGCAACAAACTGCGCAACGTTCAGGATATACCCGTGAAGATAATGAGTAACTATGTCCAGATTGGGGGAGACCTTAGGGACTAGATACAATAAATTAGTGAAGACTCCTTAGTGGAAGCTAGTGATGTAATGAAAGTATGGGACATTATTTTGCCCTCCTTCCAGGTATAGTACAGTTCCTCTGCACGTAGTTGTAGGCTTGCTTTTCATAAGAGCAGTGAAATGCTCTGAAATATTAGAATAAAGCTGATTATTGGACTTGTTGGATACTGATACCGTGGTATCAGCCACGTGGAGAGCTGGCCACGCCTGAGGTAGCTTCATGGGTCACGCACTTGTGCATGCGTCGACTGACAACTGCAACACCTTCTCCTGTTTTTCTGCCCTAATTGGCAGCATCGGATTTTATTACTTCAAAATATGACTTATCTACATGTGATTATGACAACATGATACAAAGTTGAAACCGAAACCAGAACTAGGTATACAACACAGCAGTTTCCTCCACTTAAAAATAGTGGACACGGCTAACACACTTCACAGTATATATGGTCACAAATTGTTCAGCCAGGAGAGGTCTGTAAGCTCGAGTTGTCCACGAACCTGTAGTCCTGGAGGAGGATCCTATTGGTGCTGATCGTCTGCTTTTCTACTCTTTGTTCTGCCAGCTGCTCTTCATTGTTTGGCCAGCCAAAGTATGGCAGTGGACCATGTGTGGTTCAGGCACAATTGAAACACCATCCTGTGAACCCATTGAAGGAGTAGAAGTTGATGCCGGTGCTGAGCACCATGAGAGTAGCTTTGAGATGTACGAGGCATGCGAGACAATCTTGCAGCATTTCGTGTGCTGTGATCTCCAAGCACAAAGGCACTGGGTCCCTTCTGACCCACTATCTTCATATTTATGCTGCAAGACAAATCACCCTTCCTGGGAACGAGAGTCTTTTCGACCGTCATGAAATCATCTTGATGAAACTTCTTTATCTGTCTATTCCTTAGAGTCCTTTGTCTTTCTCTCTCCTCTTTCCCGGAGTTGGACTATCTCAGGTGTAGCTAGGCTTCTCGAAGGTGTGCTGTGACAGCCAATTATGTCCAGCATAGTGCGCAGAGCATGACCGTGCAAAAGTATGGCTGGTGACACACCGTTGTCGCATGTGGAGTGTTGCGGTTGACAGCACGGTACTGTAACACAGCTGTTTGAGAGGTCGCTGTTCCAATACTGCCAGTTGCACGTAATCTTTGAGAACTCTGTTAAGCGTTCAATTTGACTGTTGCTTTGAGAATGATGGATTGACAATGCAGCAGATACTTCAAAAACATTGCGCGCATAAGACAAGGACACACAGAGAAACACAGAAGACCGCATGCACCAGGCGCACTGTTGTCTCCTGTTTTTTTTTGGGGGGGGGGGTTGTCCTTGGCCTCATGTACTGCATGCTTCTTTAAGTGTATTTATTTAACTCTGTCTTGCTCTTTGGATACCAAAGCAAATGCGTAGTTATTATTGGCTTGCAGCATTTTTACATCTGGGAAAATGTGGTTTTTGGAAAGTAAGAATGGTAACCAAGTGCAAATTTCCAGTTTCTTTCATTTCATATTATGCTGTCTATAAGTGGACCTGACATTCTCTTATAACTTTGCTTAATTGAATAAGCTATTATGAGAGGTAAACATTAAATGTTAAATTTGGTGGTGATTGTCTTAAAATAACACTTCTTGCTGTATCAAAAGAAAAATGAAATTCTGGGGTTTTACATGCAAAACCACAATCTGATTATGAGGCACTCTGTACTGGGGAACTCTGGAATAATTTTGATCACCTGTGGTTCTTTAACGTGCACATGTACCAAGTGTTTTTGCATTTTGCCCCCACCAAAATGTAGCCGCTGCCGGAACCAAATGCGCGACCTCGAGCTTAGCAGTGCAACGCCATACCCTCTAAGCTATTGGCTGGTTCTTGCTGCATAAAACGGGCCAGGAAACTGCAGTATCTAAATGGTGTAGTCAGATAAGAGGACTGTAGAAATTGCTGCACAGTATGCGCTCACAAGAAACCCCAAGCTTTAATAAATCCTTAGCTGTGCCAATTGTCCTCGTGACCACGCACAAAAACAAAAACCTACATTATTGTTCTTTAGTTTCTTGTACCACTGTGTCGACTGGTTCCATCAAATAGAATTATACAAGCAGTGGGGTTTTCCATGATAATCTGAGTAGGCCTTCATTTTTGTTCACATTATGAAAAATGTGAAGCGTGTTTCACTTCGCTGCATTTTATTGCATGTCATGTAACATTTCACTGTTTACTCATGGTCTGAAGAAAGTCTGGTTCTTAAACGTAATGAAATATTCTTGAACAATTAAAGTGGACAGTTCTTATGGCGCTGACCTGAGTAACCTGCAGTAGATATCAAGGAGGCCACCTTATAGCTTATGGTTGCTGCAGTAGGATTGCAATAGTTGACATACTTAGGTGATAAGTTTAGTATATGCATGCATGATATTCTCAGTGACATCAGAGGTACTTTGTTTTGTGAGAGGTAACCAGGTACTAGTGCTAATATGCATGTACTGATGCAAGCTTTGCTATTATAATCAGTACTGTTGATGGCTAAGGAAGGATTATACAAGGGAGGACTCAAAGTAACAAGAATTGTTTTTCTAATTCATATATCTCTTTTTAAACATTACCATGCATTAATCACCTTCATAGTACTCTCTCTCTGGTGCAATAGAGTTGTCCCACCTCTTTATCTATTGTTGAAAACTTTTCAGCAACACTTGCATACTGAGCCCCTCAGTACCTAAGCCATTTTCTTCTTTACCTCCTCCACATTGTGAAAACACCTTAAGGTATGGTTTCCAGTTTCTGGTCTGGTTTCAGCAAGGTGCAAGACATGGGAGTAGGAAGGGTGAGGTAGCTTTGTCATCTGAATGTGGTAAGAAAGTGTTGCAGTTGTGCACAAGCCTGAGTTTCGCAGATTGGGCCGCTTTGAATTGCACCACACAATTCTTGAGCACTTCAATATAAATATGCTGGGGACATATTCTCGGACCATCACTTTCGGTGATACTATCACGTTCACATGACGTTGTGCTCAACCAGCCGATAAGCGTGCACTGAAAGTGATATCGCCAAAGTGACTGCCTGAGAATATGTCCCCTGGTTCTGACCATATGACACAAATTTAAAATGAAAAAGTTGTTTGATTTAAATAGTTTCCCCAAGAGGTAACAAAACTTGATGCACACACTCTCGTGTGTCTGATCGCAAAATTGATGCAGGTGGGGGTAAAGGCTCAAAAGAAAGCAATGCAGTAAGCAGAAAAAACTTGAAACTTAAGACACTTGGCCAACTGATCTCGAAGAAGATAGCATAATATGCATGCCACTTGGCAGGCGTCGATTAATCTCTTCTGCCTCAGTAAAAAAAATTCTCATTGTTTTGAGTCCCCTCCTGTATAACAATGATCGGTGCCCAGTACTAAGTATGTACACTTACCGCTAAATGGAAATTGAGGCTGTATT
Organism: Dermacentor silvarum; assembly: GCF_013339745.2. Lineage (NCBI taxonomy): Eukaryota > Metazoa > Arthropoda > Arachnida > Ixodida > Ixodidae > Dermacentor > Dermacentor silvarum. The sequence goes on from NW_023606245.1 coordinate 129,622, forward strand.
TTTCTTGTCATGGTACCTAAAGGGGCCCTGAACACTTTTATCGAAGTGGAGAAATACATTTGAAGTGAAACTAGGCTATTTCAGAATCACTTTGCCGCAAAAGTACTCAATGCAATCAGCAGAAGCAGAGTTATTGGCAATCAAACACGGCCTCTGTTGTGCTCCCCTTCCTCCTCAATGCCTTGCACTGCGAAGGCTACGGCAGGAGGGGGGGCCACACAACGCTCCCGCTCCCGGAAACGTAGCGTCGTGTCAAATGTATTGTGACGTTCCGATTTTGGTGCTACGAAGCGCTAAACTAAGCCAAACACGGTTGTCCTCAGCTGAGGCCGCAGTGCGCTTAGCCACTGGACGCGCTTGTCTCAGCGAGCCGCAGTGCGCTTAGCCACTGGACGCGTGTCCTCAGCGAGCGAGTGCGCTTAGCCACTCGCGGTGGCCGCGTGTAGCCGACCGCAGCGACCAATAGCAGCCATGTATTGGAGTGTGCTTTATTACGAAATAAAGCACACAGAAAAGAGCGAGGATCATGGGCTTTTGAAAGGAGCGTTTGAGAGAAAGGTGACTTCGCGTTCCGCTTGCGAGCTCCACGGACCACGTACGACAGCAGAACTTGGCTGAGATGTTCATAACAGCGTATGCTACCGCGGACTATGTTATTTCACGAAGCCGAGGGGTGGTTCAGGGCCCCTTTAAGCAGATGGCCACTAGGACGAAATGGGGCGTTTTAGCTTGTAATAGCATATAAAAAAAATACTTATGTGCCTCATTTTATTGTAAAAATGTTACAACAGTCATGGTTAAAAGGGATGTGCATGCCTTCTAATAATTAAAATATTTTCAAAGAGATACATTAATGAATTCAGCTCCCAAGCCCATGTGCGAGCATTTAAAATAGCCATAGCTTTACCTTGTTTTAATGAATCGCATTGTGTGAGGCATAAAAAACAGGTGATAAGGATAATGTAAGCAAAAGATGAAATTACACAATGCTGCAAAATGGTAACATGGTGTATATTGGTTAGGCATGCCACACCATAAAGAAGTTCAGAGTTCCATTGTATGGCATGTATATACCTCAAAACGTATTTGTAACGGTGCTTCAGGACATGGCCTGCACAATGTATTAACAGTTTGAATAATGAAAGCGTGTGGATCATCAGCTATGCATGGCCTTCACAGCGGATACCAGTAATCTGCCATGAACTCTGGTTGCTATTAGGAGATAGTGCTGCAAACACAAAGGCCGAGAATTCGAGCATGCCTTGGCATTGATGGTGATGCTGAGCATTAAATGAGAAATTCATGTTATTTCATGCTACTAGACCATTCTTTTTAACCACCTGCAGTTTTTAGAGTTCTGTGTTGCACCAGGTATAGTAGAATTTATTAAATACACCAGGAATTATTTTGGCGACCACAGGCTACGCGAAAAGAGCTTGCTACCCATGTCCAGTCGTCGACAGAATCGTACGTCTCCTACCTACAGGAAGTGCTCCTGCTTTGCCGGAAAGTCGACGAGCACATGACCGAGGTTGACAAGGTGGGCCATATCCAAAAAGCATCGCGGACGATGCCTTCAATTTGCTCGTCTATAACGACGTTTCTACTGTTGACGCCATCGTCAAAGAATGCCGCCGCGTCGTCCCACAGTTTTCCCGGCTCCCAAACACCCCTGCCACGTCCTCTTGCTCCGCTCTTCCTGCCACACGACTATTTCAAGAGAACGTCACGCGTATCGTTTGCCGTGAGATTGAAGCGGCGAGTCCGGCCCCCCTTCATCCATGACCCCTCGACGGTACCTTTGACCCAGCGGCCCCTACTATTTCCGTTATACAAGCAGTGTGTGTGCGGAAGAAATTGCAAACCTTGGCATCCCTACTGCCTGCTCTGTCTCCCGACCTGATTCGGCACCCATTCCTATGTCCACAACCTTTAATGATCAGTATTTCGCTCCCAGACCACGCAATCCTGCTGAATGGCGAACAACAGATGACAAACCGATCTGCTTCCGCTGCTACCGAGTTAGTCACGTATCCCACCGTTGTCGCACCACCTGGATGCCGCCGTACTGGAGCTCATTCCTTGCTCCTCGCCCATACGCCGACGCTCGGCGTTACTCACCTCGCCGTCCGTACCCTACTTCAGATGCCCCTGACAGCCTCTCCTCCGGGCGATCGCCGTCGCCTCAATGCCGTCGCTCCCCATCACCCCAACCTCGCCGCTTTTCCTCGCCAAACCGCCGGAGGGAAAACTAAGCCATGCAGCTCTTTGAGGTAGTGCTGCATCACGTTCGTCCTGTCCAAATCCTCCGTTGACGCTCCTCTGACCACGAACCTAATTGAAGTAGATGTAGATGGGGTGTTCCGTTCAAGGCATTGATTGATACTGGAGCCCAAGTGTCCATAATGAGCGCTAACCTATGTCGTCGCCTCAAAAAAGTTCTTACGCCTGCCATCACTCGAGCCGTACGCGTCGCCAATGGCGCCACTGTTGCCGTCAGTGGTATGTGCACTGCTCGCGTAGCAATTGCTGGCCGCCAAGTTCCAGTTCTGTTCACCGTGCTGACCAGTTGCCCTCATGACCTAATCTTCGGGCTCCACTTTCTGACGACGCATTCTGCCCTCATCGACTGTTCCACTGGTACGCTGTGCCTCGAGCTTCCTCTTCTTTCCGACGTCCGCCCGAACAACCGAACACCCTCTGCACTACAGCGTTTGTTCGGTTACCTCCAAAAGCCCTAACCTTCGTCGAATTGGCCTCAACGGCAACCGGCCTGATGTCGTCGCACCTATTCGTGATGTCCTCCTGGCACGCGACATATCTGTGCCACACTTTGTCGTTACCCTTGCTGCTAATCGGATGTGTCTCCCTGTTATCAATTTTTGCTTGATGAAGCAAGTGTTACCTGAAGGCATAGCGGTGGCCACGCTCCGGTCAGTGACAGACGACCACGTCACTGCTTTTGCCGCCGACGCGTCTCCAGATCCTCCTGCTTACCCGCACGATGCCTTGAACCTCGACGGCCCATTACGTCCCATGGTCGCTCCGGACCTCGCCCCTGACCAAGCAGCCGCCCTATATCGCCTTTTGCTTTCCTACCGCGACATATTTGACACTGACATCGCCCACTTGGTCAGACGTCCCTTGTTAAGCATCGGATAAACACTGGTGATGCTGTTCCCATTCACCGCCGACTGTATCGCTGTCCACGGCAGAGCGGCAAGTTATTCAACAGGAAGTAAACAAGATGCTCGCCAAAGGCATTGTTGAGCCCTTGTCGAGTCCTTGGGCGTCGCCGGTCATGCTCGTCAAAAAGAAAGATGGCGTGACGTTTCTGCGTTGATTACCGCTACCTAAACCGAATCGCTAAAAAGGACGTTTACCCTTTACCACGAATTGACGATGCTCCTGATTGTCTTCACGGTGCCAAATACTTTTCGTCCATTGACCTTTGATCTGGTTATTGGCAGATTTCCATCGATGAGCAAGACCAAGAAAAGACCGCTTTCGTCACAGATGGCCTCTACCAATTTAAGGTTATGCCGTTCGGTTTATGCAATGCCCCCGCCACGTTTGAACGGATGATGGACTCTCTGCTTCAAGGTTTCAAATGGTCAACTTGCCTTTGTTACCTCGACGACGTCCTTGTGTTTTCTCCTACATTTGAGACGCACCTTGAGCACGTCGCAGCTATCCTTGACGTCTTCCGCAAGGCTGGGCTTCAATTAAACCATCGAAGTGCCACTTCAGGCGCCAAAAGATTACAGTGCTCGGCCATCTCGTCGATGCTTCCGGAGTACAACCCGAACCGGAGAAGGTTCGAGCAGTAACGGCTTTTCCTGTACCTCAGTCTGTCAAAGACGTCCGGAGTTTTGTGGGGCTCTGTGTTATTTCAGACAGTTCGTGAAAGATTTCGCAGCAATCGCTCGACCACTCACTGAACTTCTGAAGAAAGACGTGCCTTTTACGTGGGGTTCCCCTCAGGCTGCCGCATTTTCACGCCATATCATGATTCTGACCAATCCACCGATCTTGGCCCACTTTGACCCATTCGCACCTACAGAGGTCCGAACCGATGCCAGTGGTTATGGGATCGGCGTGTCTTAGCACAACACGGACGCGACTGCGTTATAGCCTACGCTAGCCGGCTCCTGACAACTGCAGAGCACAACTATTCGATTACCGAGCGCGAATGTCTTGCTCTCGTCTGGGCTGTTTCAAAGTTCCGCCCATATTTATGTGGCAAGCCCTTCTCAGTAATCACGGACCATCATGCGCTGTGTTGGCTTTCGTCGCTCAAGGATCCTACTGGCCGGCTCGGACGTTGGGCCCTCCGACTACAAGATCCCTACACAGTGACGTACAAGTTGGGACGCAGATTGCCTCTCTCGCTACCCAGTCGAAGACCCGACCTCTACGTCTGAGCCTGACACCGACGCCTGCGTTCTCTCTGTTTTTCCACTGGTCCATGTCGCCGACGAGCAGCGCCGTGACCCGTCCTTGCGTATCATCATTGACCGCCTGGAATCTCCACTTGCCGACAGTTCCCTTCGCTTATTCACACTTCAAGATGGTGTACTCTGCCGCCACAACGTTCACCCGACGGCCCAGCATTACTCCTTGGGATCCCTAAACACCTTCGCTCGGCTGTCCACAAACTTCACGACCTCCCCACTGCCGGTCACCTCGGTGTGTCACGTACCTACAACCGGATCTGCTGATGCTTCTTTTGGCCAGGGCTTGCTCGCTCCGTTCGAAGATACGTAGCTGCGTGTGAGAAATGCTAGCGACGCAAGACACCATCGACGCTCCCTGCTGGGTACCTTCAACCAATCGACATTCCCGTGGAGCCATTCTTTCAGGTTGGTTTAGATTTACTTGGTCCTTTTCCTCTTTCTACCTCTGGGAACAGGTGGATCGCTGTGGCCACAGATTACGCCATGCGCTACGCCATCACCCGAGCGCTCCCTACAAGCTGCGCCAGAGATGTTGCCGATTTTCTTCTACGCGACGTGATTTTATTACATGGAGCACTGCGAGAACTTCTCACAGACCGTGGCCGGACATCCCTGTCAAAAGTTATCGTGGACATCCTGCAGTCCTGTGCCACGAGGCACAAGCTATCCACGTCATACCATCCGCAAACAAATGGCCTCACGGAGCGTCTTAACCCATATATTCCCATCACTCGAGTCGTACGCGTCGCCAATGGCGCCACTGTTGCCATCAGTGGTATGTGCACTGCTCGCGTAGCAATTGCTGGCCGCCAAGTTCCAGTCCTGTTCACCGTGCTGACCAGTTGCCCTCATGACCTATATGTAGGATGCTGAAAATTTTTGAAATAACTCGAAACATTTTTTTTGTAAAAAAGCTAGCACCCCCACGTGGGTGTTTCTGAGGCCCTGCCCTTCTCGCGTGCAAGTCTTGGTTAGCATGGGAGTACTCCTCGCTACGTGCTTTCAGTCGCAAAATTGTATTTCCGCGTGAGCTTCGATGAACGCCATGTCGCGGAAGAAAATGCAAATGATGCAAATGAAATATAAATTAAAATGATTATTGATGGTTGAAATTTTTGTCAGTTATTCCTGAGTAATTGAATATGCTCTGAAAACAATATCATTGTAATATATGCAGAAGTTTTTTGTTTGCAGTTGGTCAAACAGCGGTGTCCTATATGTAGGACGGGTATAAAAGCACAGTTCAAAAAAAATTTTTTTTGAATAAAAGGTATGATTCTGCTTTCTGAGGTCCCAGAAGCAATTATTACGGGAAAAAAATCACTTTCCTTAATTTCCCCAAGTTCGGGCATATATGGGTTAATCACATTCTCACAGACATGCTCGCGAAGTATGTCTCTTCAGACAACACTGACTAGGACCTCGCTCTACCGTTTGTCACGTTTGCTTATAATTCCTCGCGCCACGACACAGCCGATTATTCCCCATTTTTTCTTCTGTTCGGCCGAGAACCAGCACTGCCCCTCGACACAACCCTCCTGTTCACGTGGCACCCACCAGTGAATACGCACTTGATGCCGTTGTCCGCGTTGCCCACAAGCAAGGGAAATTGCCCGTGACCGCCTTCTGAACTCCCAAGAGAGTCAAATGCGTTTGTACGACTGGCGACACCGAGACGTGCACTTCCCGCCTGGTTCTTTGGTGCTTCTATGGTCTCCGTCGCGTCAGGTCGGCCTGTCAGAAAAACTGCTGTCTCGTTACGTAGGCCCCTACCGAGTGCTTCGTGCCGTGACTCTGTTACCTACGAGATCGCCCCTGACGCCCCATCTGCTTCCCAGTCCAGCGATATCGTGCACATTACACGACAGAAGCAGTATCACCCTCCTAGTGATGACATTTAGACGCTCCGGGACGTTGCTTCTGCCACCGGGGGATTATGCTACACGCGTGGTATTTATTGTTTGAACGAGGCGCGTGGGCGCCATCACTCGAGAAAAGAAGAGGAACGAGCTGGGCTCATGCGGTGAATCTAACCGGTCAGCGCTGCAACCGCTGTTGTAAATACAACCTGTAAATAGTTGCTCGTCTTACTGACTCGTCCTTCGCGTAACAATATGTCACAAGGTACATGTTTGCATATCATTTTATTTCCTAGTGCCCACCACACTCAGCTACAGAATCATGGGGGAAAAAAAAACATTAAAAAAATTATGCACTTACTAGACTAATTTATTACATATATAATATTGTACAATATATTTGGCCTGTGAAATTGTTTGACCTCGTACATTCTTGAATTAGAATAGATAACTCTGGCTACTTATTGGTATTGGTACTCTAGTATTGGTAGAGTTGTATGTCATTTCATCCATAGTATGTCTAATTTCCTGAAATTTTCTTTGGCTTTTCTGTTGTTAATATCCACAGATGTTTAAATGTGTGGCATAAATTTGAGTGTAGTGCATAAAATTGATTAACTCTTACACTGCCACTCCTGATATAGCTCAGAGACCCACTCTTAAACACTCCCTGCTACTCTTGAATATATACTGATTTCGTGCTTCTCCTGAAGCGACTCATAAATAAAAAATATTGAAGACCCATTGTGCCATCCATGGAGTAGTCAGCTAGATGCATAGAACTTGAAGAGTACCATATTTATTGTAATCTAGGCCGATAGCTAATTTCTTTAAACATTAGTTACGAAACTCCTAGGTCGGCTTAGATTTTAGGATTTCTTTAGGAGCTGTCTGAATTGGAAAAATGGCATGTTGACTAATGCTAGTTCTAATAGACAGTACTCCAGCCAATACTATCTGCCGCTCAGCCTCGCAGTACTACAGCTCACTGTGACAGTGCACTGTTTGACTGTTTGTGTTTTGACTGCCTTGAGTGCATGCAGTGTGTGCACAATTCTTTTTTTTTTTTAAGTTCGGTTTCGCTGAGATGCTCACACAATGGCACTGAGCAGGCAGTGTCAATACAGGGCTGCCTATCGCGAGCTGGAGCAAGTACATGGCTGGCGCTTAACATTGGTAATAAATGTAATATTCTTTTTGTGGCTGTTGTCATTTACCATTATCTTGGTCGGCTTGCATTCAAGGATTTCCTGACCTTCCGAATCGGAAGAGTTGGCTTAGAATCAACACCAACCTGGGTTAGAGTAAATACGGTAAACTTCTGACACTAGCTGGAGCACAGCGGCAGGGCAGCCATGGCAAATTAGCATGGCAGATCCATCCAAGCTTTGACGAATCAGAAAATTTATGAAGTATTGGTGAATTCTGATTCAGACAAAAGCAGTGATGAGGAACCAGCTTCTTTGTAGCATAATATGACTGCTGAACCAATGCGCAATAAAAAGAAGTAAATGCCACTGGGGGAGGAGCAGCTCAGAAGAAATCTGGCTGTCAAAGGGTTAAAATGTTCAAGAAAGAATAATTTAAGCGGATTTCTTGTTATTATATGTGAGAGCAAAAAAAACAAAAAAAAAAAAAAGAAATGGGACATGGTGAGGTGAAGGGGCCTTAGGAAGCTGAAGCTTGAATGAAATCTTTAAGATATAGATGAACTGTCAAATTTTCCATCTTATCCTGCTTTTTCCTGAAAGGTAAAAAACAACACATCTGGTCCCACCTGGTCAACTCAGTCTTACTTCAAAAGTTACTGCATTTCCTGTAAAATATCTTTTTATTGAGCATCAGTAATCAAAATGAACAGTTACATTTGATTTGGCATCTTGTCCTGTTCTTTTCTCGGAAGCTAAGTGCTTGCTGCAGCTAAATGCTGCAGTAAGCATATGTTCACACTCTCAGGAATACAGTGAGCAAGCTCTTTAAATGCAAGGCAGGATTAGAGTCCCTTTTTAATCACTTTTTCAAGGTCCACAGCATTACTGCACATATGTTACTTCATTTCCACACTGCTGATCTTGACTGGCTATACATGTGGTGCATGGTGGCATTTGTTGCTGAGCACTGGGGCACCTCCTCTTTGTGCCTTTGCTATCCGTAAAACCATTTCATCAAGTGCAAAGAGCATGCATGGCATGGTTTTGTGGGAGAACCTCTCCTGTATTCTTGACCTGTCACTGTCTATAATTCCTCAATTATGCATATAGTATACTGCCACATTCCTATCAGCTTCATTTCAGCATGAGCGTTTTGGTTACATTCTATTTTAAATGCGTAAGCATTTCTATGTCGACTCACTGAGGGAAACCGTCGTTGACGCATCACGCGGGATGCTCAGAAACAGAGTGTCTTACCCAGTGGGCTTAACACCCACGTTTGCAGAAGGCGAATATATCTTATCCATATGGATGTGTGTACCGTGTTGCGTGTGACAGGTAAGCAGTCAATGAGTTCATAAGGAGTGATGAGGGGTTATATGGGTCTGATCGCAGTTGATAATGATTGGATGCAGATGGATAAGGTGCTAAAGAGGGATAAAAACTTATAATGGTCAGAGCGATTCCGCTAAGGTTGATAAAACTGATAAGGGTTGATAAGGGTTGGATCAAGTCTGATAAGGTTGATAACACCCAATAAAGGTATATAAGGGTTGGATGCAGTCCGATCAGGTTGATAACAACCGATAAGGGTTGATAAGGGTTTATACAGGTTGGATCAAGAGCCAAAACACATTACAAGGTCAATAAAGCATACATTTAATGAACCATCCTACTGCTTCCTCAATTGCAGTAAACAACATATGTTGCGTCATATACGGGGAGATGAGCAAGTGGCACAATGCTTATGCATACTTAGACAACTCCAGTAGAGTTTCTGCATAATTTTTTGAGTATGAATGTTGGCAATTGTTTGGTATAATTACTTGAAAGTTAAGAGAAAAAAAATGTCTGTTGAACCTGTGCATCCATTGCACAAAATGCTGCACGAAGACAGTACTTTAATGTGTTGATTTGGTCCTATCTACAACAACAGTGAATTGACTTTTTTTACCTATTGTATTCTAGTTCAGCTCATTCACATTATTTTCATGCATGTTACTAGAGATGATTTTAGCTTTTACATGCTTTGGAAAGCTTGATTTTTCCTGCCAAGCACAAGCTGAGTGTATAAGTCACATTGTGGTTTTTGTTCATACATGACATAGCAGGAAGAGATAAAGAAAAGTGTGGCCAAATGTAGTTGTAGTGCTGGCAATAGGGAAAGTGGTGCTCGTTTTATTAACGGCTGTTTCCCATAGCAGAAACTTGGCATAAGAGAAGCACAAGAGCAAGGAATCGGGACGGGCTGGATAAAGAATATATCAACTTTGGGTCAGAAGTACCCTGAGGGGATAGGACTGCTTTATATAGTCTGATGAACAAGTGCCATCATGCATGCAGTAGCGATGAGTCTTTCTCATTCCAACATTTCTGACCTAGATAGCTGTTTAGTAAAAAAATATTTGTTCCTTTGACTTGAAGGAAATGCACAATAGTGATTGCATGTGGCACAGTGAAGCATTTCTTGTGAAAATTTTGTTCACTACCTTGTTCACATAAATGAATGTTATTGAAATTACACTTCCTTTTAATAATGTGTCGAAATTGTCACATAGTAAAATAAAAAGGGAATCTTTGGAGCACTATTTCTAAAATAGTATGATTGGCAGGAGGTTACTTTTTCTATGGCAAGGTACAGGGAAGAACTTTGAACATTTAGAAAATCACTTTATGAGCAGTTTGTTCTGTCTCATCACATAGTGCAACAGCTGAACAATAAACCATCAGTAGGAAGTTTTGGCAAGGTGCCTTATCTCCCTCTGGCTTATGTTTTTCATTCAGCACATAGCCGTGGACGTTGGAGAGCTGCGTGACTGGCACGCGGGTGACAATGGCGCACCGAGATGAGTGCACCACTGATCACGAGCAACAGTTTGACAACTCTTCAACGGTCTTGGAGAAGATTGCTGGCCTGTATGCAGAGCGTCTCCTCAGTGATATTACCTTGGAAGTTGGTGGAAAGCAGTATGCTGCACACCGGCTGATCCTGTGTGCTTCCAGCGATGTTTTCAGGTGAGTTCCAGTCTTTATTAGCATTCATGGACAAAGATTTGATTGCAACGTTGATGTGTTGACATGCTGAGCTGCATATAGCTTATTCACATAAATAAATGTGTGTGTGTGTGTGTGTGTGTGTGTGTGTGTGTGTGTGTGTGTGTGTGTGTGTGGTGTGTTGTGTGGAGAGTGAGAGAGTGAGTGAGGAGAGAAAGCGAGATGCTAGTGCTGGTGAGGGAAGGGAACTTGTGCTGGTGAGGGAACTTGTGGCACAAAGACTGCAGTGGAGGCGACTGGCTTTCTTAAGACTCAAATGCATAGCGTGTTTTCCTCTTCCACCTTCTTCTTTATGTGCGCACACTACATTGGCGTTGGCAGTGCACCATTCAACACCATTAGTGCTCCACCTAAACTGTTGTGCCTTGCCTTTCGAGCCACTTTGCTGCCATGATCTGTTCATTGTATTTATTTTTTTTGCAAAGTACTCCTCCCTTAGCTCTCAACACATAAGACAGCCATCAGCTTTGTCACTTGTATATTGAATCTCATGTATTACACACCCAATAATACATTGAGTGAAACTTCGTTACAGTGAAGTTACTGTGTTTACATGATTATAATGTTGAAATGGACGTTGACAAATCAGAAAATTGTAACATGAGTGAAGAAATGCATTATGCAGTCGCAGATATCTGCCTAAAATGAGGTGTTTTAGCATAGTGTGATGCATGATCCATTACAGTGATGCATGGCTGCACTACACATTAATGCCACAGTGCTCGGTGCTCCAGGAATGTCTGCTCATTTTTATGCAGCGTTCATAGTTTTGTAAATGCTTTATTTAATCCTTAGCATAATTTTACACAAAAAAAGGTATGGAGAGAGAGACAGAAGGGGAAGGCAGGGATAATTGCTATGCCAATGGCCACAGGTGCATGAACGCAAAGCAGGGTGGCAGAGTGTTTCACAGTATGCCAGTGGCTGGGAAGCTAGTTCATAATTGAATTTCACATGACAGTGGTCACTGATCGTCACAAAAGACAATTTAGACAATGTTACTCTAGTACCCATTTTTTGTGTGGTAACCAACCTTCATCTTTCTTGCGCTAAGTACTGTAGGATGCAACAGGGACGAAACGAACACTGGATATGAAGTGACACGAAGTGACACAGGGGAGTGCAAACTACCAACTGGTTTATTGTCAGATCATGCCACAGTATTTAAAGCACACAACGCAGCATTGCAACTGCATTAACTATGGTTATAGCAGATAGTCTCAGATTGCATTCTCATGTTTGTGGTTGTTATTACTCTATCGGTGTGTTCTGTGTGTGTATGCATTCCTTGTGTAAATGATTTCAGAAGCGCAAGAAAAATGAATGCACACCAACTAGCCCAATTCATAGCTCTTCTAAACTAGCCTTCAGGTGATTTTACTGCGAACACAAGTTATGAGCTAGGAAATAGGCTGATTGTGCTCAATAATGTAACCACCGTTGTTCGGTCGCCAGAATTCAGAAAATGATGCAGTGGAAGGCACTGTGCTACTATTGTGTTTGTTACAAGTTCCTCTATCAATGTGCCTCTCTGGAAGTGCTGTAGAAAGGCTCTAGTTGAACATAACGTTCCCGGGTAAACCTTTTCAGTTGAGCATATCAAAAGATTTGGTTGTACCAAGTGCACTGTTGCCCCTTTCTCTTTTTTGTCTCTCTAGCTTCCTCGCTGATTCACTTCACCTTCCTCTCATTGGCATTTGTATTCATCCCAAGACATGGAGAGGCTGGCTTTCCCGCAACGCTCAGTTGTGTGGTGGTTGAGCTTGTTGAATTTTGAAGTACATAATCGGGTGGAAAAAAATTCACATTATTATTATTATTATTTTTTTTTTTTTTTTTTTTACAGAATACTGCAGGCCCGAAATAGGGCCCAAGCAGGAGGGGCAAAAGTACATAAAAATATATCCAAGCAACGCGTACAAATATTGTATATAACAAGATCATATACATAGCAACAAAGAGGACTAATAATTGTAAAAGCAGAAAAATGAAAAGGAAAAAGGCACGAACCGTATAAATATTAGTAAATAGCAGCATCAAGTGCAGGGCAATAAAGCATAGCAACACAATGATATATAAAGTTGTTTACGCACTTGTAACACAACCAAATTGCCAAAAGCGTGTCACACACGCAGATACACACACAAAAAAAAAAACATTTTACAAGGCTGTTGCTGCAGCTGACAACACACGATAACTGAACCCAAGAAAACAGATAAGTGTAGGTATAAGTTCGCAGTACATTAATGCCAGTGATGTCAACAACTTATATGTTCTAAAAAATCAGCATTTTATAACTGTGAAAAAGGTATGTTGTTCCAATCTGTTATGGTGTGTGGAAAGAAAGAATATTTGAATATATAGAAAGAATATATGCTTGGAGTATGGTTTAAATGTAACATGGTCTTTCAGTAGCACGTAATTTCACATAAGAATATGCTGTTATGTATGTGTAAATATGGTTATAATTATAAATACTGTTTGCTCTGTCAATATCCTATATGTATCCTGTAGAATGCTTGTATAGCACAAATTGCAGAGCAAAAATTAATTACACTTCGGCTGCTACAACTATAAAAGTTCTGACATAGCCCAATGAAAATTTCATGCTAAATGGAAATTCCGTGAGCTATGTATGCTCCAAAAATCATTTCTCTTTATTGTGTTTTGCCTTGGCATTTAAAAATAGATATTTTTTGCTATTGTTAATACTAGTGGCACAAAGTGCTTTGCTTGGCATATAGATTGTTGTGTCCTAAACTGCTGTGCCATCTACAGTGTTCTACTTGCACTAATTTTCTTATTTTTCTAATTTTGGTCGCAGTGAAGATGCACTCCACAGAAACCCTGTTTGTTTTAGTACATATATATTAAACCTGAGTATGGCTATGTGCTCATTAAATATAACTTTGATTATGCAAAAGTAGCATCAAGGTTCACTGATATTCATATCTGGTCAGTGTGTTGTGTAGAAGAGGTGTATTGGCTTTACAAACATTGTGAAATACAGAGTGCACATGCCAATAAAGTGAGACTGTCATGCTAACTATGGTGACATAAGAGTGTTAGAGTGAAACTCTCGTGTAAACTACGGCAGCATAAAAGTGAGCTGGTCATCATTTACTGCACCAGCCAATGTCCTGTCTGATGTTCAGCTGGCTCTTGAGCAATAGTAGCCTTTTTTCGTTAGCTGCTAGCTTACAGGTGTATTTGTGTCTAGTCAAGGGCCGCAGGTAGCTACTACATCAGCTTCAGTTGCTTGGCCAAGGATCTCTGTGTATACAACATGCTGTCCTTGTACTAGGTGATGCTGATGGACCCCAAGTGGAGCTCCAGCAGGACATCACACATTGAGCTGAAGGAGGAGCCCCTTTGTGAAACTGTTTTTGGTGACTTCCTTGGCTATCTGTACACTGGCCGCATGCGTGTTGACCACTTGCGTGTGCTGCCATTAGTGGCCCTAGCCGACAAGTATAATGTCAAGGACCTCATGCGACTCTGCATCAGCTACATGGCTCACCACATTGTTTCTGCTGCCTACCACAACCAACTGGTGAGAGTTACATGCAGCAGTTAAAATTATTACTGCATCATTTTTTTGTCTTGTGTTGTGCACTTCCGTAGTATAAGGCACACTGCAAGTACAGCAGTGCAGCATTTCATTTATTAATTCATGGCATTTTATTGAACAAACTTACCACGATGGGTGTTACTTGTCCCACTTATCTTTAAATAAAGGTTTCTATCTGGCCGGCAACGGGCAGTATACAGGTTGACCCATGTAACTTGAGCTAAGACTTCAAAAATGAGGGGCACTTTGGACATGAATTGAACTGAACGTATAGTGTTTGCAAATGCCTAGAGTAATTAGACTATTTTGTATTTTTGCTATAACTAATATTATAACTAATACCTAATGACATTTATTACCCAACTTATTAATTAATGTCTTAAGACCGGAAGTGTGATACTCATTGTTGTAGAGCACCTTCAGAAACCACTTAACAAATTGTTTTCTACACAATGTGTCTTGCGTAGTTCCTTTTTCCGTCTGCCAAAGAAAGCCCTCGAGATACTAAAAAAAAGAACACGTGATGGGGCCCTTGTGCAACTGCTATTGTGCTGCACTCAAGTGTGCAATGGGTGAACAAGCACGGCCGCAGCTCGGCTGTGGCCACGGGAAAGTGACAGAGCGTTACGCCAGTTGTAGGCATCTGGGCCTCCGGCTCTTGTCACATAACAGCGCAAATGCATGCTACTGGCCGAGCACTGCAGAAATGATAAAGCGTCCAACACTGCAAAAGAGAAGGCAGCAGCTTTTTATTCTATTTCAAGGAAGGAAAGGGTTGCGCGCGTGAGAACGATGGAAGGTTATTACTACTACAATCATTTGCCCATTGGATAAAAATGACCTGATAAGTTTCTACGTCGGATGAACTCATCCAAACGAGAGGGAGAGCTAATTTTTACAGTCAGACTGCGGCCGTGCTTGTTCACCCATTGCATGCTTGAGCGCAGCACAATAACCGTCGTGCAAGCATCCCATCACATGGTTTTTTCGTATTTCATGGGCTTTCCTTGGTACGCGGAAAAAAGAACTACGTGAGACATATCATGTAGGAAACAATTTATTAAATGGTTTTTGAAGCCACTCTACAGCTTTGTGCATCACACTTGCATTCTTAAGCCAATAATTAAAAAGCTGGATAATTGGATAATAATTGTAATTAAATAATTAGTTATGGTGAAAATAAAAAAATAACCTGAGTTACTCTAGGCTATTGCTAGTATTTCAAAACGCTATCCGTAGTTCAGAAAATGTAGTATAATTATTGTCATGGAGTTTTTTTATGATAAGTTTGCAGAGAACATTAAAGAGAATCTCATTGTAGATAGCGCAAGACCTCGAAGGAGAGGTCAGGTACTCTATATCTCATCAATGGACCTTTTCAGAAACATGCAGCGTCATGCTTTCCCCTGGTGGCGTCTTTTGCAGAGAGGGTGTGCTGGGCAGCTGCCGTCATTGCGAATGTGAAGGCACAGTGCAAATTCTTCATTTCTTTCCAAGTTTGGTGTATCTTTTATGGTTGTCGGTTGAGAGCTGCTAGTGGGCATATTGCGGAACCTTCAGTAAGCATTTTACGATTATTTAATCTGCCTTAAGCATGCCGCAGAAAAAGAGAAAGGTGGCAGGTGAACATGCTGTGTACCCGGCAAAATGTTCGATAGGCAACCACAACAACACCAAAGCTTAAAAAAGGAAATGTCGCGGCAGGGGGCTTATATAGCTTCACCGCCTAACCGTTGTGTAATGTATGGAAGCATACAAGGTGTGTTTGTGCGAAAAGTGAGAATTGTGGACCGCCAATCTAGTACGCGAACACCTCCCAACAGGCTCTGGCAGCCCCAGTCCATGGACGGTACCTGAGATCCTGTGCCATATGCTTTATCATAATCTCAGGTGCTTTTCTGAGGCCTCCGTTTGCCCTTATTATTTTTATTTTCACATGCTAAATAGTCTCGCAAAAATACATAATTGTACGTATTGCGGTGAAGCTTAGAGCTTAGATAAGCCATTATGGAACGCATACAATCGCGGAAAAAAGATTTGGCACTTACCGCAGCTCCATTCTTGCTCAAATTTTGCAGAGATCACATTTTACAGCCTGGATCATTCACTGTAACACTTGGTTTTGTTACTTGCCTAGTTTGTCAAGACAGAATTGCGAATTTGTCTTCGTCTGCACCTCTCAGATGCACCGCCGAGAAATAATAGAAGCGAATCTCAAAGGCCATGCTCTACCGTATTGCAGATGACGGAAGTGACATAGCCACCATGTTTTAGACATTATTTAGACATTGAAAGCTTGCTACAATTAGTTGCTTGGTTTGTCAAGAACAAAACTATGAACTTGCTTTCGTCTGCACTCTTCGCAGTTAGTAAAGTCTGAAATGTGCCTTTAATGTCACTTCCACCGTCTGCAATAGGGCAGCAAATGGCCTTTGATATTTGCTTCTAATAATTGCTGCGGGATGCATCCGAAAGGTGCAGACGAACACAAATTCGCAGTTCTTTCTTGACAAACTAGGCAAGCAACGATGACAAGTATTACATTGAACGAACCCGGCCGATAAATATGATCCTTCTGCAAAATTTGAACAAGAACGGAGCTCTGGTAAGCAATTAATCTTTTTTCTATGATTTTAAGAGAAAACGCATGTCCCTGTATAAGACCCTTGCCGACGGTACTCCCAGTAACAAACAACATAAAAAAGTGTTGACATACATCATTTTCCAGCTCTGACGTACGATGAGCGAATATTTGTACATATGAGAGAGAGAGAGATAAATGAGATGGGAAAGACAGGGAGTACATATGAGAAAAATTCAGGCTGCTTTCACAGCACTTGCTGATCTAAAACAGCAAGAAAACGCCTGATGTTGCTTACACCCATTACAACCTCCATGCAAACACATGGTGGTAGCAGATGATAGCGGAGCTGACAAGCTTTCATCTGGGCTCTTCAGCGGGCTGCTGTTAATGGCGCACGTGGCTTTCTGAAAAGGTCCATAATGCATGACAGTTAGCCGACTTGAACTTGTTTTTGTGAAGTGGGATGCAAAAGTACTCATTTGTGCATGACATAGCGACTTTTATACACTGAGCAGTACTGAATGTGAGCATGATGCTGACGTCTTTTTTTTTTTTCTTGGCCATTTCTGTGTTGTCAGTGTCTGGTATATCATCCTTAACTTAAGAGTTTTGTGGCTCTAAGGGTGATTCCGCTAAACTGCTTTTGTTTTTACGCTTAATGCAACCATGTTTACAACTTTGGGCCGTGAGGACATATACTGGCAGTTGATATTAATCTTTCTTCTTTGTTTCTTAGGTCTCCTGGTACCGGTACACTCTAAACTGTGGCTCTACTGCAGTGCACAAAGCATTTAGCAACTTTATTGCCTGGAATTTTGAGCTTGTAGCCAACACAGAAGACTTTGGAAACATTGAGCTGGATGTCCTGACCTCATTTCTGCGTAGATCAGATTTAGTCATCGCCAGTGAATTTCAGCTGTTCAAGTAAGTGCTTGTTTTGAAGCTTTGTAGCATGCATATCAGGACGATAGGCGATACATTTGAATTCTCCTAGGTGCCCTAGATAAGTTATATACAAATCTGGTGCATGCTGCATGGATGTGACCAACAGGAAATCGTTGGCATCTTGTACATGGTTGGAAAATGTTGACTTGTTCATTAAACATAATCCGGATGAATGTACCATCGTGCTCACTATGAGCTACAACGCACGACCGCTTTGCCACGCGCTTTCGCATTGTAGCTCATACTGAGTGTGATAGTACTTGATGTGTGGGTACATGTCGGTTAGGCAGTTTCAATATTGAAAAAGAAAGCCTTGTGGCCCTTTCCTTGTCGTACCTACTGACGTATAACACAGAAAAATAATTTAGACAACAATGTACAAAACTCTTTAAAATTGTGAACCTGAACTCTTCTCACCTGGGTAATTATAGTACCATTACTGCCAATAATGAGTTCTGTGTGTCCAGGCCATGGCTAGTGTCCTTTGCTTGCTAGAAAGCAGCGTTGTTCCTCAGCCCATTTCAAGTCATTTAGTTCACTTAGTGCAATCATCAGTGATTTTTTTTTTCTATTTAAAACATTAGGCATAGAGAGATGTAAATTGCAATAGTTGGAGTAGGGCAGTGTTGCATCTCATGGTGTCATAGTTGAAATCTACTTGTACTCTAAAGCAACAGCTACTGAGAAAGTGTATTTGCATTAGCGTCGACATTTACGTGTTCAGTGAGCCAGAGTGGAAATTTAACAAGGAGTGCAGAACCAGTTTTAGTTCGTTATGTAGCGTTTTATAGCGCAAAAGCAACTCAGGCTATGATGCGCCAACCACAACAAAAACCAAGATCCAATTTTGATGACGGCTAATTGGACCTACATGGGACATAGTTTTGTGTCTACTTGCACAGATGAATTTATGGCTTGACTATGCAGTACAAATGTGGCAATCTAAGCTTATCTTCATACTTCATTATTTATTTAATGAATTTAACTCATGTTACAGTCGAATCCCCCTACAACGAATGCCGCTACAACGAAATTTCTGCCACAACGAAGATTTCCCGATTCCCCGTCAGCTGCCCATAGAAAGTACAGTTAAACCTGCTTATGACGAACCTCCATATAATGAATTCCTGGATATAACGAAGTTTTTCTATACCCCACCGTTACTCCATAGAAGTACACTTGGTTTCAGATCAAGCCATTGATCAGCTTGCTGTTTGAAAGACTGGTGTCCTTGGCTCATTTATTCTTGCTGTTATTTTTATGAAGTCTCAAAGATACAAGTACAGTGTAAACCGCTTATAACGTAAGTCGCGGGAGTCGCGAATATCCGCACTATAAGCGGTACTGCACTATAACCAAAGCAACAATTTTCAAGGCCCGCACATATGCAAAACATGTGCACCGAGCCGCCACGCATATGCGACAGTCGAGGAATGTGGCTAGAACGTTTGCATTCAATTTACAGTCGAATCTCGTTAATTCGAACCAAATCACGCGGCGGCGCCTCCGACCGGCATTGCTCCGGCACCACCATAGAGTAAAAGCTTAGGGGAGACCCCTCAATGTCGCGCGCGAACTAAACAAAAAAAAAGAAAAAAAGAAACGTGGCGGAAATTTCACCCTCTCTCAAATGGCAAGGTCGCTGATTCTGCGTTGCGCTGGAACATGCGTGTACGTGCCGACGTCTCAGCCACGCTACCGTAGCCACGTGTATGAACCCTTCTTTCTCCTTTACGCTTCTCTACTTTCAGTTGTTGACCTTGCACGCTGCGGCTACGGCGCAGAGGGAAGCAGTGGCGCTGTCCCAGGCCGGCCAACGTAACTGCCCACGCCGGTAAACTCCGCTTCCCGATAACGGCAGAAAACGAAAGTTCGGGGAGCTGGCGCCGGGCCGGCTGGAGCGGCGGCGCCTGCACGGCCGCGAGCGCGCACGGTGACAGTCGAAATTGAGGGAGCTACGAGGGAGGGCGAGGGGAGCCACCGAAGCAGCGGAGTTGCCGAGGCGAAATCCGCTTCCCTGCCGCTCTCCTCCCACACATTCCACGGTCTCTGCGTGCGCCCTTCGCCGTGCTGTGCCGGCGCCGCCCGCTCCCTGACGTTTTGTTTACTGCCGTTATCGTGAAGCGAGCGTTGGATGGCGTTGGCAGTTTCGCGGCCCTCGCTCGAAATTGGCCACAGGCCAAAGCCTGGGGTAGCTCGATTGCAGTCCGGGGCAGCAGCGCAGACGATGTGCAGGTGACAGCAAACCAGGGGTAACTCCGCTCACGCTGCGTACATTCAACGCACTTGACAAACACTAAAGTGCAAGGGAAAGGAATTCTGCATACGCATCGCCCACGTGGTACGATGTTCAATTCGGACGGCAAAATTTCGGGTGGCATTTCAGATGCTAAGTTCACATGAACAAAGCTTACTTTCTTGAGTCGAACGAGTAATTTCAATTGGTGCGAGGCGGACTAATGAGGGAAGCAATGTGCGACACCTCAACACCACGGTCCACCAGGTTATGTCCCTCAACGTGCGACAGGCGGCTTTGTAAAGCCTTAGGCCTAATGCGTCGCTACTTTGACAACAACCGGCATCCAAAAAAAAAAAAACACATCCCACCCAAAATGTGCACACAGGCAGCCGCGAGGAGACATTAGCTCTGTGAGGTGGTCCTACCCCGCTCGGTGCACACAGCATCCGAGTTGACGGCGCCCCGTCCCAGACGGTGTCGGAGCGCCCGGTGCCAGGCCGCAATACCAGTCAGCCCGTAGCGGCACCCCCCGCGGCCACCCGGCTCCCTGAGCCGCGACTTCCGAAGTCAAAGAGATAGAAGAAGCTATTTACATAAGAAATTCGGACCACCCACGAGGCTTCCGTACTCACTCGCTTCAGGCTTGCCAATTCTCCGCGGGCGCTAGGCCTCGCTCTCCCAGGATGCAGACCACGTGGCTCTTGTACCGACGAGTGTACAGTACTTCAACAAAACCTCGCGAAAAGGCTTAGCATGTTGAAAAGTTCAAACACGCTACAGCAACTGTCGCCTCTCTCAAGAAAGCACGCCGCCGATGCTAGCGATCAAAATCCACGCTAGGACTACGTTCGATTGAAACAAAGGTTGTCTCGAACCGAGCAAAACTGTTAAAATTATCATCCGATGCCCAAGAGGTCCACGTTGGGCAGCCAGATGTGGGGTCTCACGCATGCTCTTGGGACAAAGGAACGACAACACAGTAGTGCAAACAATCAAAAGGGCATTTATTGCACCTTTCATACACTAATGCACACTAGCCGAATTACAACCAATAGAACATTCACATGGGCGCGCGACAAATCAAGTAAGTCCGACTCACCACGACCCGATAGCGAGCGAATACGTCGCCCCATGCAATGACACCATCGCCTAGTCGTTCACGTGTTCGTCCATACCGGTGCCCCGCTCCGAGCCACGCGAGAAGCGTGGATCGGCGCACGCGCGGGACGTTCGCGTCACTTACCGATCTCAACCCAAAGAGAGCGCCTTCGACCTTTTTCTCCCAAGTCACCCCGCCGTTCGGTGGCGTTAGCATCGTGACACTCGCGCCATCTCTCGCAATGCGCCGCAACACCACGACCGCCGCTGGCACTTAGCCACGCGGTGAAGCCGGATTACAGGAGACGCGTAAGAGTCGTGCATCCCCTCAAGTGCTATGGGAAATCAACGGGAGTCTGAAAAGACCGCACTATATCATGTCCTGCACTATAAGCGGTTACGTTATAAGGGGTCTATACTGTATAGCATAAGTATGCTTGCTATATAAATGGAATGAAACAGTTTCATTGAATTTCATTGTGCTTGACAAATATATGAAGGTATTGACGAACCACTGGTGGACTGGTGGATTACAGCAATTCATTTGAATGCTGATACTGTTGTTAGCTATTCTTTTTTTTTTTGCATTTTGTGAATAAATTAGTGCCCTGGATGGGTCCTGGCAGAATGATGCATTAATGACCTTTACAATATGGTATACAGCATGTCTAGAAAGCTGATTTTGAGGCACAGAACATATACAGCTACACTCATTTCATCTAGGTACTGCACCTTTTTTGGGGAAGCAAGAAATGTGGCATTGTTTAGTTGTAGACTTCTCATGCTGCAGGCTGTTATCTGTGCAATCATACACCCACAGTGGTGGCTCTGTGGCTGTGGCATTCTGCTGCTGGGCACAATGTGTTTTGATCCCCGCTGTGACAGCTCCATTTTGTTTGAGCAGAATGCAAGAATGCTCATGCCCGGAGCTTTGTCTGTGCCGTGAAGAACCCCAGGTGGTCAAAATTAATCCCAAGCCACTACTATGGAATCTCTCTTAGCCACTTTGTTGCTTTGAGACATTTGAACCTATCCACTTAATTATGCAATCACATTATGTGGATTATGGCTCTAATGAACTTATGAAATGCTGCCTCTGACATTGCTTGAAAGTCACTTTTATTCACCTTTGCTTTTTTGTCTTCTGTTAATGTTGGTTTATTAGGCAGTTTTATCACATAACAAGACCCCTCTTTTCATGATTCTTCTTTACTGTGGACAGTGTGTCATGTACAAGATACTGCTTATGCAGCATGCATTACTATGTCAAAAGGCAAACAACACTTAGCAGGATCATGACAAACTTGTTAACAATGGAAGTTTGGGTAACTTTTCACTCTCTTTATGGTAGTTGTGACGTACACCACTTTCTGGCACTTTTACTCTACGTTGGAATAGTGATCAGTGCACACAAATAACATTGAAGTTAGTGGAACTACAATCTGATCGTGAACAGGGCCATGATTTTGTAGCGATGCCTTACGACTTATTCTATACTAGTCTTATCATCCACCGCTCACGGCCAGCTGATCTCGTTGGTAACACGAGTGGACCGTCGCTGTGACCACTGACGAAGCGCGATAAGCGCGAAAAGGCATTATTACCGGAAAGGCATCGCTACAAAATACCGGCCCAGTTTGCCAGCACGCTTCTGTGTCTTTACTGCAACCTTTCTTGAACCCTTGTTCCTGCCTCAGTTCTGTTTCTTATAATAACAAGCACATGTACCCACTCATAGTCTCAATAAATTTCACTTCAGTGCCAGCAATTTATTTGCATGTGCAATTCCTCCTTGTTTTTTTTTCTCTCCCTCTTTCTCCCCTCTCATGTACTATGCTGCTGCACATTGTATCGCTGGCTTGCCCTAACCTACACTCATGTGAGGCAGTTGCTCAGTGTCTGCGTCGTTATTTTTGTCTTTGATGTATTGTAAGGAAGAACCTCTTAACAATATCCCTTTCTACCAGACAATAAAATTCCTTATTTAAGTATTGCATCTGCCGTAAGTTTGATGGTGATACATCTGCAGCTTAAATCAAGATTTCATTGGCCAATGCAAACTTTAAGTAGACGCAGATCACTTCTCGTGATCACTTAAGGCTAAGTTTCTTGTGGGTAGATTTATCCAGATAATTATTGCAGTAATATGTATAGTTGATATTTGTTATGAAGTTTATGAAAATCTCTTTGACTAAGTTTTGATATATAATTGACAAATAGTAAAGGATACTTGTAAACAGAGCAGTAGTGTTTTGACAGACCATAAGGGCAAGTTATGAGAACCCTCAGAGAACACCACTTGTTTAGGAAGTCTGAACAGTGGAACAGTGAAACGGTATTTTAGCAGAAATCCTAACATTTCATCTTCTGTGCTCCAATTAGCAGATCGTCTCATTTCTATACCTCACTATAATATTTGTGACATGCATTCAATCTGAAGTGGTAAGCAGAATGATCGTACTGTCGAGAGCAAAATTTTAGAGACTACGGGAGTGGTGGCCAAACTGCATGGCAGTGTTCTCTGACATTGGGGCACCTGCGTTCAAGACTAGTGTACTGTACAAATGCATCCTTTTTATCTGGAAGCCAGCTCATGTGGAGGCTTTAACCACATGTGCACAAGAACAAGGTGAAAGAAAAAGTTGCCGCTGTGCACATATTCTTGATGGTGTCGAAGAATGGCAAATGTCTTGCATCGCATGCCGGCGTCTTTATACATTTTGCTAGACTGTTGTCTGCATGAACAACAATACTTTTACATTGCTTGCAACTTTCCCTCAAAATGCCCTCACTGGTAAGACCAGCCAGCAACATGCTCACTGTGCGCTAATACGCGGATTTTTGGAAAACCCAATAGCTTGTAACGCTCATTCCAAATACAGTACTAGTGCCACATGCCTGGAAACATGCATTAAAAGACAAAATACCTACCTGCTAGGGATCCAGGGAAAACACGGGGAATACAGGAGATGGAAATTCAAGACGATGAGCAACACGAAAACAAGGTGAGAGCTGGAGCCAACGTTTCAACAAGTGGACTTCTTGAAGACAAGTCCACTTGTTGACATATGTCGCCTTGAAGAAGACAACTCCACTTGTCGAAACGTTGGCTCCTGCTCTCACCTTGTTCTCGTGTTGCTCATCTACCTGCTAGGAAGAATGACAAAAAAAGAAGGCAAAGATACTGCAGGTGAGTCCTTCTCGAAAGTAAAGTAATCAAAAGCATGATGGAGATGCAAGGCTTTGCTGCTCTTCGATAGCAACTAGCAACATGTGCACAGTGACTGTGAAAGCAGCACCTTGTGCTCTCTCAGGCATTCTTGTGTGTGTGCAGTTTAACCAGCACAATGAGTACGCTGGCAGATAAAGGATATGCATGCGCATCATACTAGTCTCCAATATGGGAATTCTAATGTCTGAGGGTGCAGCGATGCAGTTTGGCACTCCTATGGTCTCCAGAATTTCACTCTCAACAATACATCTGCTGGGAAGAAGCCACTGTGGTGGTTCAGTGACTATGGCTTTCTGATGCTGAACACAAGGTGACAGGATTGATTTCTGGCTGCTGCGGACACGTTTTTATGGGAGTGGAATGCAGAAATGCTCTCTGTGCATGTTGAAGAACTCCAGGTGGTCAAAATTAACCTTGAGCTCTCCACTATGTTGTTTCTGATAGCCGCTGTGTCAAAGAGAATGAAAAACCTGCTGCTGTGGCTCAGTCAGCTAAGGTGTTGTGCTGCAGAGCACAAGATCGCGGGATCAAATCCCAGCCGCGGCGGCCACATTTCGATGGAGGCGAAATGCAAAAACGCCCGTGTGCTTGCGTTGTAGTGCACATTAAAGAACCCCAGGTGGTCAAAATTAATCTGGAGCCCTCCACTATGGCATGCCTCATAATCAGAACTGGTTTTGGCACATAAAACCCCAGAAAAAGAAAGAAGAAGAAAGAGAATGAAAAGCTGGTGCTATCAGGAAAAGATGCGAATGAGCAAAGAAAGGGACAGAACCTTCCGTAGGCATTTCGTTGTCTATCTTTTTCTGCTATTACAATGTGTATGTTCTTTAGGACATTAAGACCAATCAATCAATCAATCAATCAATCAATCAATCAATCTGCTGTGAAGAATCTGCCATTGCTGGATGACACCCTCTGTAGTGAAATTTGAAGTTTCTGTCACAGATATAAATGTTGACTCATCCAGTATAGGCAGATTAGTTAGAGTTGACTGGTTATCTAACAACCTCCGCTAGACAAAAGCAAGCTGAATGCAGGCTTCAACATATCAGCATAGGGTGATTGATGATTGTGCTGCATCATTCATTTTCAGAGTTCTCATGTACCTATATGTAGATGGCTATCTGTATGCTAACAAAGCAGAAGCCTTGTGTTGCAAGCTTTGTTGAATAATTTTTTGTGTGGCCCTCGCAGCTATGCCGCCGGTGGCTGTCCCTGCAGGAGCCATGGCCCCAGTGTGCCCGGCCTGGCAACGAGGAAGCATTTGGGCAGCTGGTGAGCCAGGTAATGGCACATGTGCGGTTCCCCATGCTGACACTTGATGAGCTAGATGGGCTGCTGTCGCACCCTCTGGTGGTGCGCTTCCAGAGTATCTTCTTTGACCGCCTGGTGATAGCACTGGACTTCCAAACACGAGCACGTACTAATGGGTTTTGGCGGCAGTGGCCTGAACTGATGGTGCCTCGCATTTACACGTCGGACACATGGTCAGCCTCTTTGTGCATTGACAACTACCCCTGCCGGACTAGATTTGGTGTGCACACACTCATCTTTATGACACCTGGCAGCCTGTCAGGGGCCTTGGCGGACAAGCTACTTGAATGGACTGTTGATGTGTACCCCAAGGGGGTGCTTTTCCACCGGTTCCTACTGATTGCACTGCGTGAGACATTAGAAGGGCCAGAATCGCAAACCAAGACTGTGCGGCTGTCGCTTACTTCAAGTCGTTTCAACGAGGACACTACAGTGGTGGTGAGCATTCTGGTGAGTGGAATGCAGGATGGTGTGGAGCATGTGCGCACAGTAGTGCAGCGCGAGCACACATTCACCAGGAGTCGCGCATGCTCAATTTGGACGACCTGGTGCCCTATGCGGAGCTCAACGATGTGCCCCGTGGTGCCTCACCTTTCCTTGTGGGGCCCCACTGTGACCTCTTCGTTTGCGCATCTCCATCACACCCCTGTGCCGTAAGAGCTAGGCATGCAGGGCTATGCTTGGGTTGTTGGTCTTTGTGCCTTTCTCAGATGTCTGGCCTCTCTGTCTGGACTTGTAGTTGTGGCCACTGTATCTGGCATTTAGCAGGGTGGTGTACCTGCTGCTCTAGGTGTGCTCAATTAACTGAAGACCAATGGTGAATATGTCATCTTGAATACTTTCAAGGTCCATGACATTTGGCCCAAGTTCGCTAAGCACACCGATGGTATTTATGCGTGGGCCTGAATAGAATAGTTCATGTATGTAGTTGTACTTGTTATGTGAGGCATAACCATGGTCAAGTGATATGGCTAACCTACCAGAAGTATATTCAATTTGCTTGCTGCAGCAAAGGTTTAGACACGATGTTTGTTACTCTTCACATCATTGAGGTAACACTTAGCTTTGTATTTGCACTGTTTAATTTTGAGTGTTACGTGCTTTCCTACAGTGGACATGGCTGACTCATGATGGATTATACTTGTCATATTGTTTTCCATTGTTGTATTTAAAATTTTTATTTTTCACATTGCCTTTATTTGCACCATTTTTACCTTGAAGATGTTTTCACCAGGCCAAGAATATAGTCACAAATAGATATAACTTGTTTCACACTGCAGTCGAGCCTGTTTATATATTGAACCCGGATACTTGAATTATTTCCTCTATCGAAAAGAATTATTGCTATATCGAACAGGGAAAGTATGCCCCTGAAAACACATGTAGATGTATAGGTGCACTGTGGGGCTACATTGAAACTCCTCCCACCAATACATTGGACATATTGAACTGCATGCAGCACTGTGCCCATGAAGTGATCGTTCATCTGAGCAGTTCCACCAGGCTGGTGTTGTCCTGAGTGACCTCATTTCTCCTCATTGCAGTAGGTGTGTTTCAGAGACACTCAACACTCAGTGGAAGGTCCATTTAGAATTCAGGTCTGATAATTGCTTTTACTAGTGGAATGCACATGACAGGCCATGATATGTTTACTTAAAAATAAGTGATTGTAATTCCTGCAGCTCTTTGTTTCCCTCTAGATGCCCTCTTTGATACCCAACAACCAACAGCAGCTGTGAAAGTACCAAACATTTTAGATGGACCATTCATTGCTATGTATTGTGCCACTTCATGTGGACATACGTGTCGAGCGTAGAGCACATGACAAGCATGATATGGTCATCCCAGTAATTTTTTCCCGGTGATCATGCATTGGCATGCTGCACCACGGCACCAATTATCCATGTGCAATTTGCATAGTGCAATGGGTGTACATAAGCGAATGCATTTATGCAACTAAGTAATTAATTTTGTTTTTAGTTATTTGTGATAATCTTGACGCTGCAGTTTGTCACGATGGCAGGAAATTATCAGAGATGAATTGAAGGTTTCAGTTAGATGGCACATCGGCACATTTTTATGCCATCATAGGGGGTGTGCGCCACTGTAGGGACATCACTGAAAGCTACCTGGCTGTAGATTTCAGAATCGCGGATGGGAGAAGTAGTATGGCTGTCCTGCCTGTGCACTAAGGACGAAAGACACATGGGCCTGTGATTTTCCGTTTGTGCACTCGAAAGAAAATTTTTTTCTCTGGTGATAGCATCCACAAAAAAACATGCTCTATGAAGCTGGACATGTTTTCGGTGCGATTGTGATTTCAGATGGCCCATTCCACATACGAGCGAGCTGCTTTCCTCAGACAAGCATGACAGTGACCAGCTATGAATGCAAGGGCGTCGTTTTCATATATCTTGCAATTGCCCAGCTCTGATTGTTTGCATCACTTAGTTACCGTAAAGACCTTGCTGTACCCATGCGACAAATTATGCACCCAGAACAACAGCAGCCATGCATTTGTTTCCAACGAGAGTGTACTGAATTGCCATCCCTGCAGAAAAGTGACACTATTCAAGCTATTGGTAACGGAAGCTTGCTAGTTCTTATAAAGGTATGTAGTCCATGGGGTGCATTTTATAACGATAGATTCTATATCATTTGTTTCACACACTCGTTATGGCTCCAATGACAACGCCCTGCAGATATTGCCTGGATGGGGCACAGAGCATGACGGATAAGAAAGGAAGATTGCTAAATGAAATGGATTGTTACAAAGTACAGCTACAAGCTCAAAAAAGGCACAAAAAGCGCCCAATATAATTTTCTGGCCCACAATAACCACTAAACTAGGGAAGCCCATAAGAAAGATGCAAAAAGATGCTGTACACACGGTCCTTTCCTCGATGATAGCACTTGAGGATTTGTCTATGCTTAGCGATGTACAGTATTGCAAGCTTGATTCACAGCCTTATATTTTTTCACAACAGCCATTTTCCTGCATTAATAGCCGCCTCGGATGCATATTAAAGGACGCAGTTTTAATTTTTGCATAATGCCTTCAGCGCTTTCTAAACATTGAGATGTCAAATAACAGCCGCTACTTATTTTATGTAGAGGCGAAAGTGCCAGTTAAAAATTATAAGCGATCCATATTTTGACAGGGGTGGGACTCCTGTGCCAATTGCGCCGTTTTGATACAACGCAATTGCTGCACCAACTGCGCCAAACGCATAAAATTGACCAAAATTGTGCCACGCTGTGCCAGAATGGTTTCAGCATGTATGCTCCGGCAGTGGCCGTGAACAGCAAGCAGATTCATTCTCTGAAAATTTCCGCCTTCATTCCACCCTTGAATGTGGATGTACAGCGAAGCTGCTGCCGACGTTACAGAAGCGACAACACCACAAGGTGTCAAACCGTCAAAATCAATGTAGCGTTCACGGCCTCATTTGCGCCCTTTTCATTGGTGCATCGACTCTGGGTGCACGTTCGCGGCGTCTACACGCCGTAACCTGCGTTCACGAAGTGAACGTCACTGAGGCGCAAAAGAACGAAAAGTGGCACTGCGAGCGGACTAGATACTAGCAGTATTGAAGGACCCTGGAGATGCACGTTGCAGCGAGTTAGCGGGTGGGCGTCTCGGTCCCCAAGGCCGGTAGAACGTAACACTATTTCAGTCTGTTTTTATGCCCATAGGGACGAGGCCTGAGCCATCTTGACCTATCACAAAGGGCTAATGGCGGATTTGGAATAAAGAGTCGCAGTTTCGCCCAAAAGCGAAGCATCGATTGCAGTAGCAATTATTAGACAGCTATACGAAGTAAGGATAGTAGTTTTATCAGTGGGCGTATAGACTTGTAAACATCGCTTACTAACTAAATTAACAAGCATGGTGTCATGCGTGCACAAGTAAACATGAACACATCTCACTTGATGACTGCGGAAACTTGCTGTCAGAACGCTAGAGTGAGGAAGCACGGCAGCAGCAAGTGAATTGACCTTCGTGCTGCCTCTCACTTCAGCGCGAACTAAGCAGTGAAAACAGCGCACACAAAGCTATCAGCACTTGCACACTGTTTCCATCGCAGATCACTTTGAAGACAGGGCCCGTGCGGCCGTGCCATACGCAGCAGCTGCCAAAGTAGAACACCCCCCCTCCCCCGGTCGGTGTATTGCGCACGACGAAAGACTGCGCGCTTCCTCCCCGCTTTCCTCCCTTGAGCACGAGATTGAGCCACCATCGTCGGCTAACCCTTATCACGCTTTCACTCGCACATACAGCATACGCGCGTGGCAACGATGTTATCGCCCCTGCACTTTATACGGAACATCATGGTGACGACGACAGCTAAATGTGCCTGGAGTGTCCATATAGTTGCTATCGAAATAAAAACACATTTGAATAGTTTTACGTTGTACCATCCCAGGGTTGATTCCTGCTCCCTGGTTCTGCAGGGACATATGGTGACTGAAAAATTGTTACCACGCCATTTGGACCGCATAATATGAGAACATAACCGCTTCATCATGAGCGCTGGCGCAGGAATATATAGTTCGATCGTAGTGCCACCAATGTTTCGGCTTTACAAGAAAGCATGCGTTGTGCCGCTGCTCGACCCACTCTTTCATATTCTAATACGCTATAGCTATAAAGCACACTTCTACTACACGCTTCGTGTTTGTTTTTTCTGTGTTTCGTCATGGTTACGAAGTGCGCTGCCATATACCATCATTCCGCCAAAATTCAGATTGGCCTGCTCCAAACTGCTCCAAACTGCTCCAAATGCAATTTGTCCGCTCCAAACTGCTTCAAAATGCAATTTTACTTGCTCCAAAAATTGCTCCAAAATGACTTTGGGCAGTCTCACCCCTGATCAAGATATCAGTGATCTCTCAATTCATGGACTTTGTGGCCATTATTCGTCAATGTAATTGAATCCTGCACACAAATGAATCAAGAAACAACATATACACTAGAAGGCAACAAGCATGAACTGCATCAGGCAAAGGGTGCAGTGTCATGTCCCGACAGTTTTCATGTATATCCATGTATTTAGGTGTGCTACAAGCACTTGCACTTGACTGTGGAATGCGAAACTATCTAAGGACTTTGCCGATAGTTGCAACTTCAGCACGCATACTTCATTATACAGCGCCCAACGAAAACACTTGGAATCAAATATGGCACTAGCCCATATCAGCATGCACAGAGCACCCACCACGTCTCCTGTCTGTGATTTGCTGCGCTGCGTTCAGGTGGAGCGACAGTCGCACATTTCATCGCCTATACCTGCCATAGTGGCATAGTGGTTATGGAATTCTGACGCTGAAGAAGAGGTTCAGGCTTGCAACTCCCAGTTGCCACATTGCATTCGAATGGGGGCAAAATGCAGAAATGTTTGTGTACTGAGCTTTGGCGCACACTTAAGAACCCCAGGTACCAGGTAATAAAAATTATCTGGAACCCTCCACTAGTGTTTTTATCGCCCAAGTGTTGCTTTGGAACATAACCACCATCCCTCGTTCCATCCATCTATTATTGATGTATCAAGTTATTGTGTGGTTTCCTTTGAATTCGATATATATCTGGGCTCGACTGTATACCATGTTGAATGTCAAATCAAATCATTCTTGGTTATAATTCGTTTTGTGAGTTATTGAAAACTATGTGCTCTTAAAATGAATTATTCTGAATAGTGTGCTTATTGTGTGCATTCTATAAGATGCACACTATTCTCTGTAGAGTGCACAACTTAGTAGTATGCTTGGATAATTAGTTCTGATTACAGCACAAGTGAGTTTTCTTTCTGAAATGTCTCTGACCAGGGTTGAACTGTCCCACTTTTTATATATTTTTACTGATGTGCTAACCTAGGTGCTTATGACAGGCTTTGTCTTTCATGCCAACCTATAGTTGCTTCAGTTATAAATTTGATGTCATCTGAAGCTTTAATATGGCACTTTAATATTTATTTTTAGTAGAGTACTTTCAAAGCTGCTATCATTTCTTGCATTCATTTTTCAAAAAAGGAAAATGAGAAAAGCTAACTGAAACAGCCGTAACAATTTTTCTTGAGTGCTGTAATAATAATATAAGCTGGAGCAGTGAACATCACATGCTGAAGTTGGTTTTTGTTGCATTTATTATGCATGTTAAAGGGGGCTGTAAATTTTCATCTTGTGTGGAACTCTTTGTGAACAGTGCCATGTAGCATTTAACATTTAGGTTCGCCAACGTCCATGCACAGTATTTTACTGCAGTATTTCTGTACAATTTGAGGATTCTTAATCCTTGTCGCCAGCCTCTTCAAAGCGTGCATTGCAATAATGTTTGGATTTGAAAGTGCATTTGCATGTGGGGTTGGTGCAATGAAAATAGTTTTGGTTGCGACTGCTATTTTTGCTGCTTTTATTTACCTTTCGTATTCCTGCTACCCTGGGTGGACCTTCCACCGTAGGCTTCGTGCGATTCGTATATCGACTGCGGGTATAGATAGTTTTCTCCGTGCAGTGGCAGCGGTGTGGCTGTGACACCAGAAAAATTCTGGTTGCACGTTTTCGGCGCCCAAGTTTGCTAAGAAAACTAAAGTATTTTGCCGTCTATTCAACTATTGGTATGTGTTCTTAATATGTTCAGTCATAAGAAACACACCTCGTGTGTTGAGATAATGTGTGTATGTAGTTTGCTTATGTGTTTCAGAGTAAATATACCATAAAATACTGCGGAAGCGCCCAGTATTAACATTTCCAAAACTTCAGAATTCTGAAAATTATATGTTAAGCGCCCACCCCCTCCAAGCACCAGCGTCAGCCGAAATATTCACCCCACTGCGATCGCTACACGACCGCTAAAGGCGATGACGGGGATATTCGCTTGCTTGTGGCGAGAAGGGAAAGAGTGATGGGGGTGAAGGTAATGCAGAGTGACAATGAACAGTCCTTGAAAGAAAACCCAGTGGTTGCAGGGCTTTTGTGAGACACATCTTGATGCACGCAGCTGCTGTTCCCACACTTCTCGTGCTATCTGCTAGCCGCACGATGCACTCGTATACACCGTCGCCAGGGAGAGATGGTCACGCGATCTTTCAAGGGGGGTGGGATCAGTTCCGCATTAGACGACAGCGACGACGGGCGCTTGCATAACTGACTTGCAGGCACCGGAGAGCCCGTGGTCTGGTCAAGTCGCGCGAGTGTCAGCGACGAATGCATTGACCTCCTATTCTGCACTGACTCGGAAGAGTCGTTCGCTGTGTTCAGTGATGATGAGTAAGCACTAGTGCACCCCATCATTTACCATTTGAAAGTAAACATGCTTTCTTTGATTCCTTAGCCACCGTAACCCTGCCTCAAAGTTTTTCATTGGCCACGATCTTGGTTTTTACTGCTTCGACCGGACAAGCACTCAAATCTATATTAACCCAATTGTCAGTGAAAGTGGGGTAGGCGTTTCTGCCGTATTTTACAGTAATCAATCTACGCTTTAACTGCACAGCAAAATTGTGGCCAGGTAGAGGGTCCTACATATTTGCCAGCTATTGCAACATGCTATTCTCTTCGTTACCCAATAAATTTAGCAGGCTATTCCAGTGAGAGGAACCAGAAGTCTTGTGGGACCTCTCTGTGTAACCATTAAAAGGGTCTATATCACTTAATATACTGTATATTCGAGCAACTGAATAATAAGCATTGAATTGGTGAATCAAGCTTTGAGCTGTTACTAATTTGTAGTTTATGCCCTACTCATTACTGCTACCCAAAGCTGTATGATATATAAACTTCTATTATCTCTGTAGATATTAACACTTTAGTGATGGTAAATAAACGCTGTGGTCTGTATTAACTTCCTACACTTGCTGTGGCAAGAAGTCTCATTATAGTAATGAAAGAAACCTGTTGTAGAGAACACCAGCAACCTTGACAGTGCTATTACATTTTTTTAAAGAATGCAACTTCTTGTAGTAACCACTGATTTATTTCCAAGCTGTTGGTGTCAGTTGTTAATGCACCAAACACATGGTGGCATTACCAGAAAAGCTTTCTCCCACTAAACGGCTTAAGGTTCGGGTGCTTCCATGGTTTTTGAATGTGCCGGTCATATACGGGATGTCCCAGCTAATGTTAGGTAAGCTATTAAAAGAAACTGGTACAGTATACGATTATAAAACCTATGGTTGTTGGTCACAGTCCTCCTCTGCTACTAAGATCATTTTGTGCACTAATTATCTGTCCAAGTAGAAAAAATAATGAATCAACTTTTTAATTTTTGAGTTAAGGCATAGCTTTCAATGAGAAAGCTGTTATTCCATCCTAAAACATGGCATTTAGTCATTTCCAGTGTGTTACGTCCTGCATAATTATTTCTGCGCTTTATTCGTACCATGCGAAATAAAAGAAATACCACGAAATTACGCATCCACATGTCGCGACATTAGTAGCCTCAGCAGTTTTTTGAAAATACTAACTCTGCTCAGTGCCTGACTGCAGTTTTCCTGGAAGTGGCAAGCTGCCAGTGTTGCTGTCTTCTGCTGATTGCGAGCTGTGTGTTAAGCATGACAATTGCTGCCTACATGATGACCAGGATGCTGCCGAATCGGGCATGCTTGGCCGCAGCAGTTAGTTTCTAACTTGCAGAACCAACAGAATGGGGTGTTTTAAGACAGAATAACAGCTTCCCCCACTGGAAATCATGCCCTTAATTCAAAATACAGAAGTTGATTAGTTAGTTTTTTCTAATTAGCCAGGCAATTAATGTGTGAAAGTTATCTTGGTGGCTGAAGAAGACTGACAACCGAACAACGTAGGTATTATAGTAGTATCTTGCACCATTTTTTTTTTTTAACAGCTTGGCTAACGTTAGCTAGGATACCCTGTGTTATGCAGCCTAATACGCTGCAGTTTATCAGTTTCTGTTTATATAGCCTTCAGCAAATGAAACAGTGATAATATGAGCTCTTGGCCTGCTGTACCTTCTGTAGCATCATGAAGCATTCAGTTGGAGTTAAACTTGGTAATGCTTAGTTGCATGGGTTAGAAACCCTCATGTGCCAGATGCAGGCACTGATGACGAAACTGAGTCCACTGCACAGGCCCAAGCAGCATTTATCTTGTATTCAAATTAAGTGATAAATTCAAATGTGCTCCAAAATATCAATAACTGTTTTGCAAAATATTTTGCAAGGGTGGTTGTTGAACCAGGAACTCTACGTATAATCATTAAATAGCGATATACACTGGGCAGATTTCAGGGCTCAGTTGTGTTTCGAAGTGATAGTTCTTTACATTGTAAAGCATGGTCAACATTGTTTTAATGAATGGAAAAACTGTTCTGTCTTGATGTTGAGCTCAATCTGCCATTTTAAGGTGAAAAAATTCAGCGCAAGCACCCAGGACAAACCACAAAGAAGAGATGAGACAAGCACTGGCGCTGACTAACAACTGCATTATTCGTCGTACAACTTCTCACACTTATTGCTTCTTACAACAAAGCATATATATTTATATATATATATATATATATATATATATATATATATATATATATATACCCTTAACCACACATGCGCACGCAACACAAGACATATAAATACGCATGTCACACCAGAGCCAGTTACCGAAGACGTGTGCACAAGAAATTATATTCGGCCGAGTATTGGGACAAGGAAGTATCACTACAGTCATCTGCTTTTAAAGCAGTTGTTAGTCAGCGCCAGTGCTTGTCTCGTCTCTTCTTTGTGGTTTGTCCTGGGTGTTTACGCATAATTTTTCATTTTAAAATTCTAAGCACCAACTAGCCCCAATTGAAGTTTTATTGAAGTTCCAATCTGCCATGATCATACAAACCTCAATGAAGGTATGGAGGGGTTATGATATGCAGATATCCTAACCTGCAAAAGAAGCTCACTTGAAAATTCACATGTCCATTCTCGCACATGTGGGTTCCAGTCATGACTGATTTTCTCTTGCACATGCATCTAGTGCCTTTATCATGCCCACCCCCCCCAACTTCTCCATTTTAGATGCGAAGCATCTTATGGTCGGGGCTATGTCACTCCCTCCCTCCATCCATCCATCCATTCATCCGCCATGCGGCGTCCACACCCCTACTGCGCATGCGCATCCTCCTCCCCCTCCTCTCCTCTCCTTGTCTCCTCTCCTCTTCGATGCTCCTCTCCTCTCCGGATTGCGCAACAAATGGCAACACCTGCGGCTCCGCGCGCGATAATGCGAAGCAGTGTAGGTTAGAGGCACGACGGTAGGCGCTGCATACTCCGCTGGAGGGCGCCACTGTAGCTCGCGGTATAATGGCGCGCGCGCACGCTCCGCTCCTCTCATTTTCCTCCCGCAACGCACGGTAAATATAATGGTAGCTACGTACCTCAACCTAACAGAAACGACGAACTGAAAACTAATGGGAACTTGAGTCGACCCCATGGTTGCTTCACATACTACTCAGGGTTCCCCTACGGGAAGATGGTGTAATTTTTTTATTGCTTTCTCCTGTTCACAAAATAATGCATGCACCTGGCAAATGGCATACTAGCAGTATTAAGACATGGGTCTCACAGTTTGATCCGAAAGGATTGCTTTTACATTAGTAGAATGGCTGTTAGCATCTATAATCTACTCAACATTGATTCCGTCTAGTTTGAATTATCCAATGTTGGCACTGGCAAGTTCAAAATTAACCTTTATTGTCTATAGAAACTTACAGGCACGTGTTTGAATTGTTGACTGTGGTAGACTGGAGGGAGTAGAGAATTTAACTGGTGTCAAATTAATGTATTTTGGTTGGAATTGCCCAGAACATCAAGACCAAACATAAAAGCTACTGATCACTGTGAATTTAATGTATTCGTTTCATTCAATGTGGACTGCACGTTCATACAGTTTGTTTATAAGCTTTATTTAACAAACCTTTTGTTTGTTGTTCAAATAGTCTTTCCAGTAGCTACATTTTGGAAGTACTTTTGCTTATCTATACCTGCCTATACAGTAAACTGATAGCCTGTTCCCTGTTGATTTGGTGTATCAGGGTTTTACCCTCTACAATGCATACCACATGTATAGATATTTATTGAACTGGAAACTGATTTGGTATAAGAAGTTATCATTATATCTGAACTGACCCTAAAACTGCAACAATATTTGTGTACAAAAAGCTGCACTTTTTTAATTTGGCAGGGTGCTGCTTCAGAAGGGTGCACCTTTTAAGGCAGCTTGGTACTTTGACTAACTGCGTTTCCACTTTAGAGTGGAAGTGACCATCTTGTGAAATTTAACCTGTGAGAAATGAGCATGTTTTAATGAATTTTCAAGCACTGAACTTCTGCACAATGCACAGAATGTGAACATTTGTTGGAGAAACTGATGCGTGTTGGTTGTGACATGTAATTGAATAGTTCAGGAGACACATTGCCTTTTATTTGAAATCACATGGGGTGCTGGAGATGTATCAGCATGTTGGCTACCATGTTGCTGTGCCTAGGAGCTCGGTCAAAAATGGTGCACAATGTGGTCACTCAGTGCAGCGTGTGTGTTGATATCTCGCTTCTCGCCATTAAAACACACTGTATGAGGATGAGACACCCTGTAGCTCACTTTTGCTGTTGTTCTTTGGCATTTGCTTCATCGGCTGCTTAACTTGTTGTTCTCGGCCCCCAATTTTCGTAACTGGCACTGCATTTTCATGGCCATTAAAGGAATGCAGCTCATTT
The DNA here is from genome assembly GCF_013339745.2 of Dermacentor silvarum. NCBI lineage: Eukaryota > Metazoa > Arthropoda > Arachnida > Ixodida > Ixodidae > Dermacentor > Dermacentor silvarum. Next base: position 166,843 of record NW_023606245.1, read on the forward strand.
AGCCACTAGCTTAAATGTCAACCCAGTGCTCTGGTGGGCGGCAAGTATTTCAAAATGTTGCAGGATAGGACAAGCAATCTTGGAGCGATATTGTAGGTTCTCTGCAGCTACATTTAAATACAGCAATATTTGATTCAAGGACGTCATGGCGTACTGACAGGTATGGTTTTATTTACCTTTTTGAAAAGAGGCAGGGGGGCGATGTTAAAAAAAAACCTTTAATTTATTAAATGCACCAATTTGTTAAGTTATTGCCTGCAAATTATTTTGGTTCCTTGCTGGTGCGTGAACATTATTTCCTGGTCTACTTTCGAGTGGATATTGCAAAACCTTGCTGTAAAGAAGCTGTTGTTGACTCTCTGCTTGTCCCTGGAAAAGTGCAGTTTTTCGGTAGTTTGAGATGTTTGCTTTAGAGGTTGCTGGCCATAACAAAATAATGTGATATATTCGATCTAGCTTTCTAGCCTGCCTGTCGAGCAAGACATGCTCAACAAATTGCACATGAAGTTTCTGAAAATATTCATTCAAAATTAGAAATAAACACTGAAAATAGCACAAACAGCAAGAAACAACAATTGCAACTGTACTGAAATCTACTGTGATTTATGGGATTCAAGGAATGTAAAATATACCATGCCTGCAGCTTAAGAGTTTTGAAAGTAGAGCACACTAATAGATTACTGTCTGTATTGTTGGAATCCTGTTCCATGTGCATTTCAGAAGAACAGACCTCCATACAAGTGAAATGTGGGCATATTTTGTATATCATGCAAAGAATATTAATTTTCTGCTTTTGTGTTGCATTGCTTCAGCTTTGTGGTTCCTTTTTTCTCCTTCATTTCAATGCATGCTTGGGCTTTTGACACAGGTTATTATAGTTGAAAAGGTTTGTGGCTTTCTTTGAAATTGAAGGTCCGTTTGATGAGCTGTGAACAGAAAGCAAGCCAGTTTCACCGAGCAGTATAACCTAGCTCAGGAACTTCAAGCGCTGTGTTTTGCATGTGTAATGAACAGTAAAAGTTCCAGGCGCAATGTTGATGCCATAGAAAAGAAGAAGGAAAAAAAAAAAAAGGCACTAGTACTGTCATACCAAAAGTTGAAGTGAAGCAAAGATGCGGCTGCTGTATTGGCTAAACCTTTGTTCTGCAGCACATATAGCATAGTATCTTGCCTGTATCTTTTTCAGACCCTAAATGTTAAGAACAAATAACTGCCTCCATAGATATCTTGCTTGGCGTACATGTGTCTGATAAAAGCTAAAGAAATGCTTCTGGATGGAGTATCTGCACAAGTTTGACAGCTCTATTGGGAAATGTTGTTGCCATAGTTGGTTGTATGATGTTCTCACACCCTTACTCTGCCTTAAGAGCAGCTGTCATTGAAACATCCTGCAGTCAAAGCAGCTGTCTTATGTTTTAAAAAGCATGACACTCTTTCTTGTAGGTGTATTTTGATGAGTTCTTCTTACTGTGAAGGTTTTATGGGCTCTCCTGTGCAGTGGAACATGACATAGGATCGAGACAAAAACTGAAGAAAGTTTTCATATTGTGTACAAGAATGTGCTGCTTGTCCAAGAAACTGAATTCTGGAAAGCCTCTTTATCACCCACAGTTCATTTTACATGTTGTAATTTGAAGGAGTATTCATATCCATTTGGAGACTTCTTTGTCTTTATTGGGCAATGTTCTTTCATCAGTGTTATACTAAAGTGTATAGAGTTGAGCAGACATTGATTTGATTTGATATGTAGGTTTTCTGGTACAAGGGCCAGGGTTAGACAAACATGCTGGAGCAGGTGGTACACTGTTGATACCATTTTTATTAGGTGGTTGCATCCATTTTTGTGGTAGCCTTTGTGACTCCTTTTGCGACCACCATTTTACCACTTGTTGTCTGTCTGAGGTTGCTTAGGACTGTAACAGTTTGCCTCATGCTGTTTTCTTGAAATAGCAGCAGTGATGTGCCGTGTGTTTGCATCATTGGCTGCAAACTTGGTAGTGTGTTCATTTTGTTTGGTGTTAACCTGGTGCAATGTTTGTGTATGTAAAATTTTTAAAAGGTAAGAAAAAGCTTAGGTATTGAAACTAGTCTGTACTCCACCTAGTCTCGAATTCATCTCTGAGTGCTGATATTACCACAGTGTTTTTAAGTGTAAATTGACATTGTGCATGAACATGCCCATGAGATGGACATTGTCTGGTGTTTACTGCTCTGGGAACCAGAAGCCAGAGCTTCGCTGTGACTTGAGGCATGTAATATTGCTTTCATAATATGAATGCACTGTGGCTGCCCTGACATATTGGTGCATCCTTTCTTAACACAAAGTGCACTGAAAATTTCTGCCCTCTCCCCATGCCAACAGTGGCTCTTACAAACAGGGTATTTATTGTAAAGATGGATTCAGTTTTTTGAGAAATAATTAAACCGGTAAAAAGATTGGGAATTTGATTTGATTTTAGTTTTTTATACTAGTTGTTACTTCGTAGGTTTGTATTAATTTTCCATAAACAGAGATCGTCATTCTGCTGTCTAATATTGTACTACATAGCCTTGTCCCTTGATAAACCGGCACTGGCTCAGGGCAGCGGAAGATACTCCCAGTACAGTGACTGTTTAATGTGATTTTCATGGAGCCAGCCTGCTTCGGAAATGTTTGCACTGTCCCCCTCCCAATGTTTGTGCTAGGATTCAGTCTGCATAGCTGTTCACAAATGTTCATTGGAATGCAGCCTAGTGAAAAATCACATATGCATATGCATACTTCAAAAGCCCTTGCAGTGACTTGTGATTACGGTATGGTAGCTAGAAGGCCACCATAGTTTGGCTGGGGACAGTCTTGTGCAATGTAATGTATTGTTGATCTATTTCTTTGTAGGTACTTGTTCGTTAAATAAAGTTTGTTGTTTGTTTTTGTGTGAGCATCAGTGACCTTTATTTAGTGCATGGGAAAAATGGCAAGTATGTTTTCCTCCACTACTGCATTTTTGTAGCATTTAACAGTTCGCAAGAGTTCTTAAACCCATTTTCAAAGTGGATACACATAGCAGGCCATCTTAGGCCAATCCCTCTGGTCCTTCATTCAAGTCCACAATAAACATATGAACAGTCTCAAAACTTTTTTAGGGAGACTGAGAGCTCTGCCTTCATTGTCACAAAATTTGAATATATATATATATATATATATATATATATATATATATATATATATACCGTAAAATTTCGAGCAAGTCGAAATTACCGGCAAAGCTAGGGGGGGGGGGGGGGGGCGCTATCCCGGAACGGCACCAAAATTCAAGACGGCCACGACAAAATTTTCCCGCAATAAAAAAAAAAAAAAATCGCAGTGGGAATAGCATTGAAATTTTATTGCAGATGAACTTTATTAAGCCAAAGATTTGTTAGTGGTTTTTCACTCTCAACACCACCGTTACTCAAAACCACCAAAAGAACTACAGAAAGCGCATCGACGCTGCACCGGCGCGTCGCCGCGACCGGCGACGCGAACATTGGTTATGCATACAGTGTACTAGAATAGGGGCAGTGTGCTCACTGCCGTATCCCTGGGCCGCGGCGCCGTGGCGCACTCAGCTAGAGTGACCTAGAATATGGGAGAGTGTCCAAAGCGCCGCGCGAATGCATGGGAGGAGCGAGGACCTTTTTGTGTGAACTCCCGCGCCGCGGCTCTGCTGTACCGGACCCGTGGGCTTTCTCCGCTGCGGAAGCCGCGCCAAGGCGGCGAGCGTCTGCTACGAGCCTGATATTTTGGTTGCTATTAGCCAACATCGCGATAATTTGGGATATATTGAGTACCACGTCACCGCAAGGTAATACCGCAGTGACTGACCACACAGAGAACGCGTTTGCCGGCTGAGAATACGGGTATTTTGTCTATTTCCTTCTAGCTCGCATGGTCCGCGCTTACGCGGCTGTTTGAGTAACGCATTCCGCGCGCTTACTTCATTTAGTTATCCGTGGAATGAGCAACGTGAACGTGCTGCAGAAGAAAATAAGCTGGAGATCGCTATGACAACCAGGAGAACGTGGAAGATATGGCTAGATCATGCTAACGCTTTTACACCCTATCGTTTCCTTTCTTTTATTCCATGCATTCGACTTGCTTTACAAGACTGCCTACCACGCTCTGCTGTTTCTGTATTAAGGCGAAATCCTTAACTGGCTCTTGGGAAGCGGAATGTGTCCATCGGCGGGGCCGCGGTACCAAAAATAAATACGAACCGCGTAACTCTCGCGTCTCGTTCACTTCGTATATGTTCCGAAGTATAGCGTGGAAAGGCACAAATGTGTGACTGAGATGACTGATGGGTCATGACATTAGTAACTTGACATACTTGCACTCAAGTCACGATTAACGATAACAATATATGACGTGTGGTCATATGACGACGGTCAGAAATCCCTCTGATATGCTGTGGGTGTGACGATAAAAACGTGTTAAATGCCAATCTCGATCGCAACGTGTCGAACTTACCCATATATCAGGAAGAACTGAGAGCACAGGTAAAGGGTAATAATAGTAATGATAATTTCTGGGGTTTTACACCCAAAACTCACAATATGGCTATGAGAGACGCCGCAGTGGAGGGCTCCGTTAATTTCGGCCACCTGGGGTTCTTGAACGTGCTCCTAAATCTATGTACACGGATGTTTTATGCATTTCGCCTGCATCGAAATGTAAGCCGCCGTGGCCGGGAATCGAACCCGCGTCCTCGAGCTTAGCAATACAACCCACCAAAGCCACTAAGCTATAGCACGGCGTGTATAGGTAAAGGGTACGCGAGAAATGTACGCGGCAAAAAACGAGACAAACCAAAATAAATGAAACGCTAACAGTGCAACATTGTCTACGTACGCCTCATTTCATAATTAAGAGCGAACGTCAGGAAACGAACATGATGGATTACGTATGTGAAACTCGTCTTTCACCTTGTTGTGTTGCAAGAGCGCAAACACTAAGCGAATTTTAACATGAAAGTAACTTTAGGAATATTTATTGCGTATGCTCGCTGGTTCGTACACAGCAAATATACTTACTGATCAACACCTACGTACTTATATATAGTTACGTAATGAAAGAGGCAACAAATCACCAGAACACAAGCTTTTCATTTCTTGCTGTTATTGAAGGTAACTCTTTTAGGGATATGTAGATCCATTGTGAAATTTGTAGTGCATCAGACAGTAATTTTCAAGACGATTTTCCCCTCAATATAATTGCAAGCAAAAACATCGTCACGCGCCATGAATGCTTGTAAGTAACAAAGCACACCTTACGCAATAAGTATGGTATAATGAGAAGTTACATGTTGGTAATTTCAGAAAGGATTCACGGATTATTAGAACAAGGCTATTGCAGTAATAACTTTTACATAACAAATTAGTAAATGGCTAGGCCAGCAGTAGCTATCTATTCATTTCAATGTAGAAAAAAAAATGTTTTTGTTTAGCTATATTGGCTGGATCGAATGGCTTTTCTTTCGAATGTCTGAATTTGAAAAAAGCTTTGCTCACAGTGAACCTTAAGGTACATCATGCGCGAAGTTTGTATTGAAGAGATAGCGTACAGCAAGAATCGTTTGTGTACTTTGAAGCGAAATAAGCCAACAATATTGCGGCGTTAGGGCCGTCTTTGGTCTTTCTCTTGCTACCCTTACACCTTCTCACTCTGCTCTGTTCATAATAAAATATTGTCGTGGCTAAAAAAAATATTCGAATATTTACGTATGCATATAGCTGTAAACCACTACTGACCGTGAGCGAAAAGCGCGTAATGGTGAGCGAAGCGGTCACTGCACGCACGTAAGTATTTCACTTGACTGCGCGAGTAATTTACTTTTTTCGTTACTCCTATTCTTGCAAGCATGGTGCTATTGCCCGCGTACCCATCTTTTTTTTTACGTTCTTTCCTTGCGCGGGCTCATTTAGCGCGTTTCTGCGCACGCACAGTTACCGTAATACCGTTCCCGAACTCTAGCACCGGAGCTAGGCCGCGCTGATGAATTTGATACGTTAGTTTTTGCATTATCTTGCTGCCCAAGCACAAAGAAACGCTCCAAGATGGGTAAGCTCCATGCAGCACCACACTGTTGAAGTTAAATAGAGTTTAAGTGCTTTGCGTGGAAAATGAACGCAAAAAACTACAGAGCGTAGCAGACGACCCTCGCTTCCCGCGCGCTTCGCGAGCGCGAAAAGCCCACGGGTCCGGAGCAGCAGCGGCGCGGCGCGGCAGTTCACAGAAAAAGGCCCTCGCCGGAGCCGGCGCTTTGGACACTCTCCCATATTCTAGGTCACTCTAACTCAGCGTCGACTGCTCCAGCGCCCGCCAGAGGCGCTGCCGCCAGTTTCTCCTACTGTCAATCAAATATTTGGACTGCAGGAGGGGTGCAAACCAGGAAACAGCGGTTAAGAAAAAGGTTAAGGAAACAGAGAGGGGTCTGTGGAAAACAGGGATGCAGACGAAATCAGCACTGGGCACATACCGAACTTTCAAGCAAGAAATTGCCAAAGAAAATATCTACGATAATTCTAGGGGAAGCTCTTTGTTGTTTGAAGCCAGGACGGGAGTATTGCGGACTAAGATGTACCGAGTCAAGTACCAAGGTATAGACACGTTGTGCTGTGCGTGTGGAGAAGAAGAGGAAACGGCTGAACACCTCATACTTTTCTGTAAGGGGCTTAACCCTACAGTGCAAGGCAACGGGGCTGATTTTTTCAAAGCATTGGGGTTTAGGGACAGTGAAGGCAAAATAGACTTTAAGCGGGTAGAAATAACCAAACAGAGGTTATCTGATTGGTGGATAAAATTAAGGCAGGGGTGAAATTTCACCCACCACAAAGTACAAATTATGTTAATAGCCATGGCTAGGTGGCGTATGCCACCGCCCGATTTAAAGGGTTCAGCCTCATCCATCCATCCATCCATCCATCCTACTACAGTGGTGCCACGGGCGGGAGCGTAGGTAGTAGGATAGGGCGCCAAGCTACGGCTTTTTTGGGGGGACCCAGAGCCCTAAGACCACCAGTGGTCTTCACCGGCTACTCGCTCTCCACCGCCTCCTCGCTCTCCACCCTGCAGTCTGTCCTTTATAATCTGCATCACCACCCTGTAAACCACTGACGTCACTGTTATGGGACGGTAGTTGTTTATGTCGGCGAAGACGGACCCAGAGAGGCTCCAAGATTCAAGAAACGTAGAATCGGTAGAAGAAATAGACGTAAGCACCAGGGGCAAGGTCATTCTGACATAGGTTACATTAACATGCAAGGTGGCAGGAATAGGCTGAAGTGGGAGGAGATAGACGAGCAACTAAGGCAAGAAAAGCTGATGGTATACGGGTTTGTGGAGACACATCTTAGGGACATGGAGCAACCTCCCTGTAATCCTGACTATGCATGGGAATATTGCAATAGAACGGAGGGCAGCAGAAAAGGGGGTGGAATTGGTGCATTCATTCATAAAAGTATGAACTGGCAAAGGGTCAAACAGGAATGCAAGGAGCATTTATGGCTAAAAGGGAAAGTTGCAGGAGAGCAGACACTCCTTGGTTTTGTATACTTGTGGACAGGAGCAAATGCCAAAGAGGAAAACAAAAAAATGCTGGAATGCATATCAAGTGACATTAATGAGCTAGGAGAAGGGTGCGAGATTATTATACTAGGAGATATGAACGCACACATAGAAGACATGGACGGGTACACAGACTCAACAGGCAACATGATGCTGGATATGTGTGAAATGCATGACTTAGTTGTATGCAACAGTACCGAGAAGTGTGAAGGGCACATAACATGGGAGGTAGGGAGCCTGCAGTCGACGATAGATTATGCACTAATGTCACATAGGATGCACGATAGGCTAAATGTAATGAGCATAGATGAATATGGCTCCAGAAGTCTAGGTAGTGATCACAACTTATTAAGGTGAGTTTTAGAAGGGAAATGAAAGTAGGTAGGAGGCAAGATGAACAACCAGGTGGGATATTTTACTCGGAAAAGCAGCTTGAAATAGCAACCCAGCAAATTGAGGAAGTAATTTCAGAGGATACAAAAACAGAATGGACATATGCAAATTTAACAGGACTATTTGAGCTAGAGCTTACTAAGGTACGAGTCAGGACAAAAGGGAACAGAAGACGTAAACCCAAGAGCTGGTGGGATGAGGAGGTTAAGAAGGCCATAGAGAAACGCCAGGAAGCATCCAGGGAACACAGATATTCAAAGCAGAGGGGTGAACCAGAAGCTGATGTAGGCAGAAAATGGAACAACTTCTTAAACTGTAGAAGGGAAGCATCCAATTTGATCAATGAGAAGATCAGAAGAAAGGGGAGCCAATGGTTGTCAGAAGTAAACAAAAAGGATAGAAAAGCAGCGAAGAAATTTTGGAAACATCTCAACTCCTTGAGTAATAAGACTAGCCTAGAGCAGAGGTTTATAGTTACAGCTCAAGGTGTTCGACTAGAGGGAGATGAGGCAATGGAACATATAAGAACAATGATGACAGAAAAATTTAAAGAACGAACATAGCATGTGCTCAATCAGGTGAGGATGGACTAGTCAGTGCAGTGGCTCCACTGGCACAAAGCGAGTGGGAAAGGGCAGAGAAGAGGGTTCCTAGTAGCACGTCGACAGGTCCTGATGGCATCCCAATTATGTTGATAAAGACATTGGGCCCAAAATCTAAGAAAGCATTAAGAGAGGCAGTGAGCAAAATGATAATGGACGGTAAAGCCCCTGACGGGTGGAGACTGAGCAGGATGAGCATGATATATAAGGGAAAGGGGGACAAAGCCGACATAAACAACTACCGTCCCATAACAGTGACGTCAGTGGTTTACAGGGTGGTGATGCAGATTATAAAGGACAGACTGCAGGCATGGGTGGAGAGCGAGGAGGTGCTGGGGGAACTACAAAATGGGTTCCGAAAACAAAGAAGGTTAGAAGATAATCTGTTCTCATTGACACAGTGTATTGAAATAGCAGAAAAGGAACACAATGGCTTGCCTTTCTGGATATCAAGGGAGCCTATGACAGTGTAATCCAAAAGGATTTGTGGGACATACTGGGCACTCTAAAGGTGGAAGATGGAGTAAGAAATCTTTTAAAAGATATCTATAAAAGTAACAGGGTGCTTATAAAATGGGAAAACAAGGTATCTGGGCCTATAGAGATACAGCAGGGGCTTAGGCAGGGGTGCCCTCTTTCACCTCTGTTGTTCATGCTGTATTTACAAGGATTAGAGAAAAAATTAGAGAGGAGCGGACTTGGCTTCAACCTTTCCTATTTCAAGCAGGGAGAATGGATTAAACAGTCATTACCAGGACTGATGTATGCAGATGACATTGTACTTATGGCTGACAGCAAGGAAGACTTGCAGAGATTAATGGACATCTGTGGTAAAGAGGGAGATAGCTTAGGTTTGAAGTTTAGTAAAAAAAAATCGGCGGTCATGACTTTTAATGATAATCAGGGCAGCAAGCATAGGATACAGGAGGTTACACTGGAGGTGGTGGATAAGTACAAATATCTTGGAGTGTGGATAAACAATGGGCTGAGTACCTAACGGAACATGAAAAATATGTGACGGCTAAAGGTAGCAGAAATGCAGCTGTGATGAAAAATAGGGCACTGTGGAATTACAATAGGTACGAAGTGGTGAGAGGGATTTGGAAAGGGGTGATGGTCCCTAGTTTGACTTTCGGCAATGCGGTCCTGTGCATGAGATCAGAGGTTCGAGCAAGGTTGCAAGTTAAGCAGCGAGGGGTAGGTAGACTGGCTCTGGGAGCACACGGAAATACACCAAATCAGGGGGTACAGGGTGACATGGGATGGACGTCATTCGAGGGCAGGGAAGCCAGCAGCAAGATAGAATTTGAGGAGCGATTGAGAGAGATGGCAGAAAAGCGGTGGGCAAGGAGAGTTTTCAGTTATTTGTACATGAGGAATGTTGATACAAAATGGAGGAAGCTGACCAGAAAACTGTCAATCAAATATTTGGACTGCAGGAGGGGTGCAAACCAGGAAACAGCGGTTAAGAAAAAGGTTAAGGAAACAGAGAGGGGTCTGTGGAAAACAGGGATGCAGACGAAATCAGCACTGGGCACATACCGAACTTTCAAGCAAGAAATTGCCAAAGAAAATATCTACGATAATTCTAGGGGAAGCTCTTTGTTGTTTGAAGCCAGGACGGGAGTATTGCGGACTAAGATGTACCGAGTCAAGTACCAAGGTATAGACACGTTGTGCTGTGCGTGTGGAGAAGAAGAGGAAACGGCTGAACACCTCATACTTTTCTGTAAGGGGCTTAACCCTACAGTGCAAGGCAACGGGGCTGATTTTTTCAAAGCATTGGCGTTTAGGGACAGTGAAGGCAAAATAGACTTTAAGCGGGTAGAAATAACCAAACAGAGGTTATCTGATTGGTGGATAAAATTAAGGCAGGGGTGAAATTTCACCCACCACAAAGTACAAATTATGTTAATAGCCATGGCTAGGTGGCGTATGCCACCGCCCGATTTAAAGGGTTCAGCCCATGGAGGAAGGAAACAAAACCTTCCTCCATGGGTTCAGCCTCATCCATCCATCCATCCATCCTGAAAACTTCCCTCGCTTGGTATGGAGTGCGTTCTGTTGGATCGCGACGTTGACCGCTCTCCCTCAAGGGCTGCAGAAGATAGCGCCAACCTTTCCTTACTGAAAATGAACCACTTAATATCGACGTTGTCGGCTCTCGACTGCAAGTCCCGCGGCCCGCCGGCGTTTTCAGCAGTATCCTCTGTGCTTGCTCTGTGCTTCACGCTTTACTCAATGTGCACTCTGAGTGAGTGACAATGGCTAGCTGCCGTCGAAATTACTGTTTTGCACCATAGTGCAGAACTGCACTACAGTCGCGTGAAAGATGCACCAAAGGCGTCTTTGCTCAGCGTTCCACGTGATGAAGAATGGTGAAAGGAATGGGAGAAGAACCTCAACCGTGCAGATAAGACACATGAAGGAATCTTGCGCGGTCTGTGAGTTACACTTCGAACCGCGATTCATAATTGGGGACTTGTGCAACCTTATAGAATGCAAAGAGGTGTGCATTCCTCGTGACAATTGCCACTGCTATCAGAAAACGCTGTCCCCACGATTCTTCCGAATTTACCACAGTACCTGATGAAGACGACACCTAAGCACAGGAACAAAACGAAAAGGTGTGAAAGGGACGAAGCACCCACGAAGAAAAGCCGAAGCGCACAAGACAGTAGCTATTCGGAGTTTTCACCGGCTACTCGCTCTCCACCGCCTCCTCACTCTCCACCCTGCAGTCTGTCCTTTATAATCTGCATCACCACCCTGTAAACCACTGACGTCACTGTTATGGGACGGTAGTTGTTTATGTCGGCTTTGTCCCCCTTTCCCTTATATATCATGCTCATCCTGCTCAGTCTCCACCCGTCAGGGGCTTTACCGTCCATTATCATTTTGCTCACTGCCTCTCTTAATGCTTTCTTAGATTTTGGGCCCAATGTCTTTATCAACATAATTGGGATGCCATCAGGACCTGTCGACGTGCTTCTAGGAACCCTCTTCTCTGCCCTTTCCCACTCGCTTTGTGCCAGTGGAGCCACTGCACTGACTAGTCCATCCTCACCTGATTGAGCACATGCTATGTTTCGTTCTTTAAATTTTTCTGTCATCATTGTTCTTATACGTTCCATTGCCTCATCTCCCTCTAGTCGAACACCTTGAGCTGCAACTATAAACCTCTGCTCTAGGCTAGTCTTATTACTCAAGGAGTTGAGATGTTTCCAAAATTTCTTCGCTGCTTTTCTATCCTTTTTGTTTACTTCTGACAACCATTGGCTCCCCTTTCTTCTGATCTTCTCATTGATCAAATTGGATGCTTCCCTTCTACAGTTTAAGAAGTTGTTCCATTTTCTGCCTACATCAGCTTCTGGTTCACCCCTCTGCTTTGAATATCTGTGTTCCCTGGATGCTTCCTGGCGTTTCTCTATGGCCTTCTTAACCTCCTCATCCCACCAGCTCTTGGGTTTACGTCTTCTGTTCCCTTTTGTCCTGACTCGTACCTTAGTAAGCTCTAGCTCAAATAGTCCTGTTAAATTTGCATATGTCCATTCTGTTTTGTATCCTCTGAAATTACTTCCTCAATTTGCTGGGTTGCTATTTCACGCTGCTTTTCCGAGTAAAATATCCCACCTGGTTGTTCATCTTGCCTCCTACCTACTTTCATTTCCCTTCTAAAACTCACCTTAATACGTTTGTGATCACTACCTAGACTTCTGGAGCCATATTCATCTATGCTCATTACATTTAGCCTATCGTGCATCCTATGTGACATTAGTGCATAATCTATCGTCGACTGCAGGCTCCCTACCTCCCATGTTATGTGCCCTTCACACTTCTCAGTACTGTTGCATACAACTAAGTCATGCATTTCACACATATCCAGCATCATGTTGCCTGTTGAGTCTGTGTACCCGTCCATGTCTTCTATGTGTGCGTTCATATCTCCTAGTATAATAATCTCGCACCCTTCTCCTAGCTCATTAATGTCACTTGATATGCATTCCAGCATTTTTTGTTTTCCTCTTTGGCATTTGCTCCTGTCCACAGGTATACAAAGCCAAGGAGTGTCTGCTCTCCTGCAACTTTCCCTTTTAGCCATAAATGCTCCTTGCATTCCTGTTTGACCCTTTCCCAGTTCATACTTTTATGAATGAATGCACCAATTCCACCCCCTTTTCTGCTGCCCTCTGTTCTATTGCAATATTCCCATGCATAGTCAGGATTACAGGGAGGTTGCTCCATGTCCCTAAGATGTGTCTCCACAAACCCGTATACCATCAGCTTTTCTTGCCTTAGTTGCTCGTCTATCTCCTCCCACTTCAGCCTATTCCTGCCACCTTGCATGTTAATGTAACCTATGTCAGAATGACCTTGCCCCTGGTGCTTACGTCTATTTCTTCTACCGATTCTACGTTTCTTGAATCTTGGAGCCTCTCTGGGTCCGTCTTCGTCTACACTGGTGGTCTTAGGGCTCTGGGTCCCCCCAAAAAAGCCGTAGCTTGGCGCCCTATCCTACTACCTACGCTCCCGCCCGTGACACCACTGTAGTGAATGCCATCCTGTGCAAAAGGCTGGGAGCCAGACTCGTACACTTCCCGGTTTACCTCCATTACACCGTACCCAAGTGGTCTGCTCAGACCCCAAATGACCCGGTTAGCCTCAAGCACCCTCCATTCCATCGCGCTAGCCTGGCCCCGGACATGTGGGATTGTGCATATGGTCACATGCACTTTCGCAGAGGTTTCTCTGAGTTTACGCAACCCAACCTCTAACTGTCCGTTTAGGTTCTGGCTCCTTCCCTTCAGCACACAGGTGACGCTGCGAACAGCGCCACCTGTCGGCGGCGACACGAAGTGCGTCAAGCTCTGCCGCGTTGTGAGCGCACTACAACTCTTCTAGTACACTGTAGTTATGCAGCTTCTATTCCAGGCAAAATTATGTCCGCGAGAGTAAAGTGACGCGTAATGTTCACTTTATTAAAAACCATGTCCACGGTGAAACGTTTAGCACTAATGAGAGTTCCGATACAAGTGAAGCTCAGCTGCGCAGTGCATGGCTACCGACGGCGGACAGCAAACCGCGGCTCGGCCATGCTTACAGTGTTACGTACTCTTCTAGTACACTGTAGCCATGCTCGCATCGCAGCTGGTGGCGCCTCAAATATCAGCATGTTTTCTTCATCGTGTGAAATTATTGCGAAGAGAGAGTAAAGCGGCAACGACGGTAACAAAACATTGCTGCTTGGGAGCGTCGGCGGTTCGTGCTGAAGCGCCGTCTGCAACAGATTCCAAGTGAACTGAAAAAGGCCTAGCGACGATATCGGTGGCGAGTGATTAGCAGCGGTGAAGCTGCCGGCGATGCCAGAGCGTAGCCGCGACCACTCCTCTGTCACCGAGCGGTCACGTCGCTGTGCCGCAGGGAACTCCTTTGTGCCATGCGAGAGGCAGATCTCGCCGTCGGCCGGCGGTCCGTGAACTACAGACCGCCAGCCGCAGTTCGCCCCGATGCACTCGTGTGCCCACTGGGGCGCCTGGGTACGACCATGATTCGATGAAATGGCTCATCGGGGCACCCCGATGCGCACCGGCGCGATTTGCCGAATTTGTCATCATTTTCTTGGACTGGATGTGGCAGGCCAGTTTTGGTGCGGAGCGGGAGGAGGGGGGGGTGGGGGAGGGGCGCTTTCCCGGAACGGCGCGGAAATGTGAAATTAGCAGTGAAGTTAATGAGGATTGCACGGGTGGGGGCGCTTGCTCGGAATTTTACGGTATATATATATATATATATATATATATATATATATATATATATATATATATATATATATATATATATATAGGAAAATCAGAAGCACAACTTCGCGGTTATCTTAGGTTTATTATTTTCCCAACAGTTTCGGTCGGTGGACCGACCTTATTCAAGGGATTCAAGGAAGTTGTGCTTCTCATTTTCCTAAATACGCTTGGCCCATTGAAAAATCCAGTTACTACTATATATATATATATATATATATATATATATATATATATATATATATATAACGATTTAAAAAAAGGAATGGCGTTACGCGAAGCAAACCTAGGGCTCTATTCTGGACACGCATGGCGGCTGCACGGCCGCCATTATCCGCCATCTTGGCTGTCTCATTGGCTGTCCGGAGGTCACGTGTTTTGAAATTTGTGCCGGGAAACGGAAGTTTTGCTAAATGCAATTTTGCGTTTTCGTCAGAATGATGAAACGTGACGTGGAGCTGCAAACTTTATCGACTAATACTTTTTTGTGGTCCTTGGCACCTCTATTGCGACTTTAGCGCTTAAAAGAAAGTGGACAGTAGCGTGCAGAAGCTCGTGCAATGCATCTGCAATTTCGCGAATATGTGGTGGCGTCCCGAGATAGCCGGCATGTCAGCTTGCTGATTGGCTGAAGGAATATCCTGTGAAGAGCGTCACAGGAAGGGCTGTTTCGTAAACGTCAATTTGACGTTGCGTGACGTTGCGCTGGGCCGCCATTGCAGATATTTTCCGCCATAATTTGTGGTGCGACGAGCCGCGCGAATTATGGTAATGAGCGGCCATATGCAGTGTCAGTCGTGAGGCATGCGTATCGCCGCATTTTCCCTGTCATTTGGGGCCATGAAAATTTTTTGTTCACAACGCGTGCTCATAGCATTTGCATCGCTCCGGGTGGTGTTGGCATTTGTGTTTTGAACAATCATTTCTATTAAAAACACGTTTATTTGAAATAATATTGGTTGAAACTAGCAAACTTCTTGCGACTTTTTGCACTTTTCGCTACTGCGTTTGTATTGTAATCAATATTAATGTCTTTTCGCGTCATCAAAGGTTATGACAACGGCGAATTGTTAATTTATAAGAATAAATATACGCAAGGCGGCGTCTTGAAGTTTCCTCCCGCGGTGCCAGTAAGCAGCGAAGTGAACAAGAGATGGCAGTGCCGGTGCTTGCGTCGCGCAAGCGGATACCTGTGGCGCGCGCAACGCTATCGATGATATTCGGCCGCTTCTCGGCCAGACGAGTCGGGCTGAGTCACTTGCGTTTCACCAGATAGCGATAACGCGGCCTAGAGCGTGCGCTGATCATCACTGGTAGGTCGCGTGTGTTGTCTCAAGGTAGAAACCAAGCGCGTGGGCGCCAATATACGATGACTCATTCAGTTTCACGAGGACATGCATCCTATCTAATGAAGCAGACGACAGCCTGCGCGTATGCAGACGACGGAAGCGAGAAACGATTTTGATGGAATAATCGTACGCTTTGAGCTAGCGGCTTTATTTTTACTGGGGAGGAAAACTGTTTTGCTTTATCAGCCACGCTATGTTCAATGCCTACATTACAGTTTCTTAGGCGAAACGTCAAATTTGCGTCACGTTACGAAAGCAAATCGGGGCTATCGGCGCCATTGTGTAAGCGTCGCGCGTACGTCACGCTTCGAAGAAAATGGCGGAATGTCCAGAATAGAGCCTCTAGTGCATATTGTTTCCAGTGCAGTGGATCCAGTAGCCGCCAGTAATTTAGTAATTTTTTCGTTACTGAGATTTAATTAGCTAGTTGTAATTAATTATCTAACTCGAGAAGTACTGTCCTAATTATCAAAGTGTCAATGAGAAAATTGTAGAGCAACATGAAAAACTCCCGATACAGCTTTCTGCTGCTCAATACCTGCTACATAAATGTGTTTTGCCGAGCGTGAAAGAAGCCCGCGAATACACGCAGAATTGCCGCGCGACTGGCCGCACGAGGCATTTTGCGTGTATTCGCAGGCTTCTTTCACGCTTGGAAAAACACATTTATGTAGCACGTATTGAGCAACAGAAAGCTGTATCGGGAGTTTTTCATGTTGCTCTACAACTTTCTCATAACACTTTGATAATTAGGACACTACTTCTCGAGTTAGATAATTAAGTACGATTAGCTAATTAAATCTCAGTAACTAAAAAATTACTGGCGGCTACTCCACTGCACTGGAAACAATATGCACTAGGTTTATAAGTCAGTTATATTAACCCTATGCCTATCGCCATTTACGACTCAGTGAAATGAAAGTGCTCTACGCGCGATCGGGGTTTTCCGCGGATTTCCCGATACAGCTTTCTGTTGCTCAATACCTGCTACATAAATGTGTTTTGCCGAGCGTGAAAGGTTTACTATGCCTATCGCCATATACGACCCAGTGAAATGAAAGTGCTCTACGGGCGATCGGAGTTTTCCGCGGATTTCCTCTGGTAGCGCGTTAGCCATCGTCTGCTACAGCAGGGTTGACATAGGCGGCGCCACTGTTGAAGTCGCGCTGGCCGCGCCGAGCGGTACCGTTACAGTGTACTAGAAGGTACAGTGTTCTAGAAGGTACAGTGTACTAGAAGGTACAGTGTACTAGAAGGTACAGTGTACTAGAAGTGTACAGTGTTCTAGTACACTGTAGTACCGTGGAACGGAGGACGAGGAGGGAAGTGGTTGACACTAAGGTTGACACTACTTTTAGACATTGAGAGATTTTAGAGTTAGGCTAAGACAAGCGCAGCAAAGTGCGTTCTCCTCCGTAGTATACTGTAGTGCTGATTGGCTGGGGACACTTGTCTCCTCTGATGCGTACCTCATAGACGTCAGACTCTGGAGTTGATGATGATGATGATGATTTATTGGCATCCCCTTTGAAACGGGGCGGCGACAAATAGTCACCTAGCCTGCTTGATTTAATCAGGTATACTATACATGTTCTTTATCTTGCATTTTTGTATACCTATCATTATTTTTCTTTTTCAAAAATTTACCTTGTACCGCTGCCTATGATTTTAAGAGATCAGGTCGCATCCATCTTTTCCCTACTTTTTTTCCACCAGTACTCTAATCGTCTCTTGCTGATCTCTACGGCTGATCTGTTTATGTTTCCTTCCACTTTAAACCCAAGCGCTTCTGGGAGTTGCACGTTACCTACGGTTCTCGCTGGGTGGATCCCAGCAAGACGCTGGATCCCAGCAAAGTTTTGCATAGGGTGCCTCGATGCCAGCGCCGCCGTTCAGGGTGGTGCCAACCTTTGACCGCCCCCGCGCCGCCGCTTTCTCGCTGCGACGCCATATTGTGTCACAGCGAGCCGTTGCGATTGCTTGGTGCCGGTGCTGAGTTCGAGGCACAGTGCGCGCGGATGCTTCGCGGACGCTTCTACTTGCTAGACAGTGTTCAGCCGCATGACTGACAAGCTATCAAGTGCATCGTGTCGACATGACGGGCTGTTGTGTTCCCAAGTGCGCCGGATCGACGCGTAAAGGACTGCGTTGTTTTCGCTTCCCCCGGGACCCAGAGCGACGGAAGAGATGGAAAGCCCAAGTAAAGCGCGATCACTGGAAGGCAACGGATAACTCCTGCATTTGCGAGGTAAGTGTCAAGAATGTTTAGACTACCGCACCGTGTTTTTCATTTAAATAAGAAAGTATTCTCTGATCCTCGCTCACGTATCTACGTTCGCTCACGAACTAAGCACTGCACCGATGCTGAGTAGCCTATTGTTTGCGAGCGCGCGTCGCATAGGCTTTTGCCGTTTTGATCGGCGCAGTCTATGCGAGTAGTACCCCTATTTTAAGAACTGACGAAAATGCTTCGCCGCGAAATAGCCTTATATTAGCTACAAATCGTCATGTAAACCACCTATTTTACTTTTTCACGGGAAGCACACATCGTGTGTCTCTTGTTTCTTTTTTTTTCCCTAAGTTTCTTTTTTCGCTACTGGTTATTTGGGACTAAAGAACGCAGTGCTTCTTCTGGGGAGAGCGGCTGTTGTGTACGTGGCAAGCGAAGCATTGTGATTTTCTCTATTCTCAGGAGATATCTTGCGGACCTCAGGGTGTTACGTTACATAGCAGATTTTTTAGACTTGTACATATTTGTAGCGTGGTGATCGTAAGCCGATGGTCATTCGTGCTCATTCCCGATCGTAGTGGGTACTGTGACGGTCTTTAAATGCCTGTGCACGGTATAAGCCCAGGTGTAGTAGAGTTAAGGGGCATCATGGGACCAAAAAGTTTCGGCGCTTTCTGGCATGGTGTCTGTTGTAGCCTGTGCATTTCTTCGAAACGTGTGAAGTGAGGTAATACAGCATTGCTTCTGTTAAAATTTATTTTTAAGCACTGTAATGGGTTCTCTGTATTTACAAGGCAACTTTTCATATCAATAATCACTTTTGTTGTTTTACCTGTACTTAGAAACACTTTGAAGAGGACCAGTACGAGGGAAATCGACAGGATGGGCGCCGTCTGTTAAAGTCAACAGCCCTACATCATCATGGACTATATTTTCGAAGTGAAAAACATTGCTAATCTGTATTTGACTGTCTTAGTTTCATTTACGGTTTTTGTACGTGATATGTATGCAGTGTTGTTTATTTTTTCAATGTAGTTATCAGTGTTCTAATGGTTATTTATGAAATGTTCTGTACTCGCCATCGATGTGTTTGGCTGATGCGACGTATTCGATGGTAGCTGATGTATGTATTCTGGCTGGATATCTTGATTAATATTACCCGCGGTTGCGTTTTCTTGTTTGCATTCTTGTTTTCGATTTATATTGTGTGTAATAAGGTTGATGTACTCACTTGACCCCCCCCCCCCCCATGTAATGAATAAATTAAAAAAAACTCTATCCCGAATTGTGTGTCGAGCCTACCTTGCGAATTAATTTTTTATCTCGTCTTTAAACATAACCTTCAGGCGCCACACAGTACATATAATTTTTCATGTACATATCTTTCATGATTGATTGTACTAGACATTATAAGTAAATGTATTTTGTGCATCGTTTGATTTCTTGTGTGTACTACGCAAGATTGACACAGACAAGTTACGTTACATTTTTCTCTACAGCACTAACTAAACCTTATTTTCACATCGCAGTTATTTTTACACCAGCTTAATCCTGTCAGCACACAGATTTGTGGGCAAAAAAAGCAAAAATTGCGCGTAGATATCGTCAAATAATTGCAACGAACGCGAAGAGCACGCGCAACGCAAGGGAAACTAACCGCCGTGCGCGAGTGGCTGGCTACGGTAAAGGAGGCGTGACGTGTAAACCAAAATACAACAGCGAAAAAGACAAACTTCCACACACAGGGGGTCGCAAACCTTCTATACCAAGCATCGAAGCGCAAAAAAAAAAAAAAAATAGTGCGTATTTTAAACTTACACACGGCATATTAAATGTGATTGAATTAGGCAACTTGGGGCATGTTCCCGGCGCCATACATTTACGTCTTCGACCTTCGACGAGTTAACGGCTATTGGTTATAAAGATATGCAGATGGGACACCGATAAAAAAATCCTCATCAAGGCAAAGCACTTGGAAGCGCGCCGCGAGTAACACTTTATGAACGCAAGCGTAGCTGAGTCTCAGCTCGTGTGACACAATATGGCGGCGCCAGCGGGGTTGTCTCCACCCTGGACGGCGGCGCTGGGCATCGAGGCACCCTAGTTTTGCAAGACGCGTAGCGCCACCTGTCGGTGCAAAGAGGTAATAATTGAGTAGTGCAAAGTCCGACTCCCTTGCTAAGTTGCCTAAGCAGCTAGCGAGTTCGAAACAACGATTTAACTTAATTTTGGTTCATATTGCGAATGTTTTGCGCATTTAACAGCCAGAATGAGAGCTATGAATTTCTCCACTAGTGGGACGTGCCGCCGAACTGCCGTAAAGTTCTTGTTGGCTCACTCCTTCTATGGCGATGGCGAGCACGACGGCAACCGCGACAGCTCCGCGCGCTACGAAGAAACGCCGCAATCGACGTTACTGTTGCGTTGTAAATTGCCATGAACGTGAAGTACTGAATAACAACGTTCAGTTTTACCGATTTCCATCGCGGTCGTATGAAGGAGAAAGCAACGTTACTAGCTAATCTAGTAACGTTGGGAGAAAGGAGAGAGCGCTGGATACGGGCCGTTCGCGTGTTGGGTAAGCGAATTACTCGCATTCTCCACAACACAGCCGCTCACATGAGAAAGTGTGATAATGTTGTTCTGTTGTAATTGTGTTGCGTAGCCCTGACGGGGGACTATTGCAACCAAGCGAAAACTGAAGAATCTGCAGCCGCCTCTTCGTTGGAAACAGAATAAACAAAGTTGTGAACCATCCTGCGTATGTGCCATCGATGTTTCTACCTGTTTACACACGTCCGCCTCCACTTTACTCAGCAAGTGGAACGGAGAGATTTGGCAGGTCAGTTTAACCAAACATTTTGGTTCCTTTATGAATTCAAAATCGTGTTCTAGGGCATTGTGGTATCGCGAGATCATTTGTAGTTTCGGCTTTTCCGATACAACGAGCACGTTTCGCAATGCACTGAGTCCTCTTGACAGCGTTTCTTTTCTTTTTTGTAATCTGAGCAATAAAGTTGCTGTGGGAGCACTGGATGAGTAATTGCGAAGTAACGCACGTGTGTAGAAAAAAAAAAATGTCGCGTTTATCTACATTGATTTGTGCGCGTGTGTTGTTTTAAGCGTCTGCTAAATATTCAAGGGTACTGTTATGAACGGGTTGGCGTTTCATCTCAGCGCTGCCATCCGTTGTTGCGGGTCGGAGATTATTCCGCCGCTGCTGCCAGTTTGTTGAGACTCGGGTAGCGTTTAGGCCGGTGAT
The DNA here is from genome assembly GCF_013339745.2 of Dermacentor silvarum. Classification (NCBI taxonomy): domain Eukaryota; kingdom Metazoa; phylum Arthropoda; class Arachnida; order Ixodida; family Ixodidae; genus Dermacentor; species Dermacentor silvarum. The sequence goes on from NW_023606245.1 coordinate 188,059, forward strand.
CCTTTAGCCAAAGGGATGAGTACGTCCGGGAGTAAGAGCGAGAGAAAAAAGGGTTTATTCTACATATTTACAGTGGCTCCAAATATGGAAGCCCACTCCATGGGAGAGCACTTTGAAAGTCTCAGCTCACTACATGTCTGAGCACATATCAGAACAGGTCAGGGTCGACACACCACTGCACGCAAGGTGTCTCCTTATAAAACATCGGTCTTCCCTAGTTGACCCGACTAGGGAATCAGATGACCTTGATGCGACCAATCAGACGGGCCGTCTTGTTCGCTGAACTCCGCCTCCAATGTTGCACCTTCGAAGCAAGGACGAGGCAATCCGGAAACAGGGGGTTGACACTCCTTCCACGAAAGTCGGTGACCTGTTTCTTGCCCTCCGACGGTCAGCCTGCCCGGGTCGGGAGTATGGCCTTTGCACTAATCCCCGCGTCTAACGAAGGGGGGCAAGCTTCGTGAGCTTCTTTGTCATCGCGTCCCAGCTGGTGTTGCGCCGCGTCGCCAAGTAGGCGGCTGCTGATGAAGGGGGTGGCCTCGGGGGGAAGCACCTAAAGAATGCGCACTGCCCAGTTGGGGCGCTTGTTTGCCTGTCTCGTCGGTGTCTGGTATTGTCGCCATCTGGGCGACGCTCATGGAAGGGCCTGCCTCGATGGGGAACAATCAAAGAATGCGCCCGGCCGATTCGAGACGCAACAGACTCCTCCCCCGCCGGAAGATCCGACCTAAGGGTGACCAGCTGTCAGGTTGCCCGAAGCGTCGGTGGTCGGTCGAGAGCTCGGGGTTTCTTCTTGAAATGATGGCCGATGACAAACTCGAGCATGAGGTCCCAGCATTAACCTCGTTGTGTTCTTCTCCCTGGGAATACGCAAGCACACACACGAACCACAGGGCACAGGAAAGCGCCGTGCTCGCACCGAGAGCCATCGGGTCCAGCGAACAAATCAACGCACCTGCCCTTATCTAATAATAGCACCAAAGCAGCCATCAAGTCACTAAACCTTCGCTGAAGCCCACAATTTTGAGATTAGGCCAGGATTCACAACTTTCTCGCAACCTCCGACACTTAGGAGTCAGTCCCAGTGACAAAGCACACCACGGTGAGCAAGCGCCCGGAAACTTTTTTAATCCACCAGGCATCGCTTAACCCAATAATTTGGACCTAAAATTTTGTGCCGCCAAAGCGAGCTCACATGTACCTCTGTGTTCAACAAAACCAGATCGTTGTGCTGCAGAGAGCAAATGTAGAATACTTAAAAATGCTCTAAATAAATGATAAATGAAATATCATACGGAGCACAAATGCCATGAACAGTCTTACATCCGCTAGTATTGCACGTACTAGTGCCACTCAGAGCCACATTAGCATCATGGATGTACTGTTTTAACTTTGCGGACAAACTCACAAGTAATAAGTGCGAATCACGCACTAACAATTTCTTTCTCTTGTCCACATAGGACACACACTTAAGAAACAACAACAACAAAATATTGCGTAAATTACGCGCTAACCCTACCGAAAAGTAAACTGATAATCAAGCGTGTCACTACAGGCTTCAAACAAATAGCCTGGACTTGACATTGCAAGCGTATCTCCTACAAAAAAAGCCTATCTGCTGTTGCGAATGGCGATTGTCCGTGGGTCCACGAAGGGTTCCATGTATGGTGCCCTGCCAGGTGCCAAGAGGAGGAGTTATCCAGGGAGATTAGAAAATTGTTTTGTATACACTGTACATGGTATATTACAAGATGGGCTCCATGATATTGGAGCCGTCTACGTGCTAACGTCTTTGCATGTGGTAGCGTTTACATTTCCGAGCGTTCTCCATGGTCGAGCGTGCTCTACATCGTCAAGCGTGCTCTACATGGTCAAGCCTCAAGCTTCTCTCACAACACTCAAGTCCCCTGTTTTATCCCTTTCGTTTCCCTCTTTCACTCGACGAGGGAACACACTGTAGTTCTTTTAGGCAATCAGCATCTTGGATCAGGTGGCCATATCCCGCACGTGATGTGTCGTCGTTTCCCGCCGGGCTCCGCCTCCAATCTTGTTAGGTCGCCCCCGAACACAGGCAGCGGTTGACACCTTGGGAACCGAACGTTGATGTCGTTCCCCCGGGATTGCCAGACGCGGGACCCTTTCAAGATTCGCCTCTCCATAGTGGTCAGTTCGCGGAACCAGGTAGGGCGGTGGCTGTCTCGAAAGGCAGCAGTCGGCGTAGCGTCGTCGTGGTTCGGGCGGCGCTGGTAATTCACGGGACCGCACCAAGGGGCGACGCTGCCGTTTAGCCACGCATGAGGTAGCCTGGAGACCAACTGCTAATCCCTCAGTCCCAGGTGACAATTCTCGGCCGCGAGAAAGGGCGCCAGGTTGGCGCGTCTGAGTCGGCGCCGGCCTCCTTTGTCCCGAGGGACCGCCAGACACAACACTGCTTAAAAAGGAATGACACGTTGAAAAAAAGTTTCAAAAATTTTAACGCGAGCGAACCATTTCTTTCAGAGTATCGATGAGCGTCTAAAACAAACAATTTAAACAATGCTCAAAACGTGCAAATCGACATGATCTCTATTCCGGAGATCTTAAAACGTTTAACCAAACACTAAAATAAAGAAACCAACAAACAAAATGATGTTTCCGCAAAACCTGAGTCGCTTTTGAGTCCGAGTAGCTTATGGTGGCGCCGTATCTTTGAGCCTTACTCGAGGCGGGCGCGGTCTGAGAGTCTGTCTTGTCAACGAGGTTGCACAAAGGGCATGTAGGTTAATCCTCCTTGCTGCCCACCCCCGACACTGAACTAACAGGCATCATGCCTTCTGGGCTCCGTGCGACGACTCCGCTGCCGCGCGTGACCGATTCGCGTCGCCGTACCGGCTCGCTCTGCAGTGTCATGCCTAAAACACCTCGAAAAGAACCCAAAGAGGGGGAACATAATTGCCCCCTCCGCGCCGCCTTCGCTTTTGTCAACTTTCGAGCCGAACGGCCCTTTCCCTTCTTCGTCCTTCGGCGGTTCGGACGCGATCTCTCTGAAAACATTCCTAGGAACAAACGCGCCGCTCGAACTCTTTGACTGCGCTCCCCACTGGGTGTAGCGCCTTTGTTCGGCCGCGTTGCCCTGTCTGCCGCATTCCCGACTTTGCGACGCCGTTTCATCCTAGCACGTTTAGTAGTGCTCATTTGCAAGCCTTCCGCTTGAATCTCGTGCTGGCCGGCACTTATTTCATCGGTCACTATTTCTATCTCAACCGCACAGTCTGAATGATTTGCGGGTAAATCATTCCTTTCAATGCTATCTCGACTGGCGGAGAGCTTCAAACACTCAGGGACAATGCAGCTATTTTCATTTGCACAAACTAGCTCGTATACATGGGAGCTGTCCATAACTGCACTTCCCTGCTTACATTGTGCTTTAGCGCACTTTTCTGACCGATTGGACTCTGCACAGGTGCTCTTGTCTGACGACTCGGGGCCACTTCGGGCTTCTGCAAGAGCTACCTTCGCGACGTACTCCCTGGATAACTGTGCCAAATCGTCCACAGCTGGCCTAGCTGCTTCTCTAGTATTCCATTGGCACAGTATCTCGTCGCGCTCAATACGGTCCCCATTAATGGGCTTCTCAAGAACTACGTCACGGTCTACGGATCTGGCCTCACCTGTGAACGTACCATTAGGCTCACGGGGATCAGCCTCTTTTTCTACCATCGGTAGAACCGTGCGTGTTACTCCTTCGCACTTTCCGTGCGCTACTACTGCGGGTGCCTGACATTTCTGTTCCTCCAATTCAAAACCCTGTTCCATTATTTCAATCTCTTGTCTTAGAGCTTCGATCTTTTCGTCTTGTTGCTTAATCCAATCCTGTCTTTTCAACTCCTCCTCATTCTCAATTGCTTCCTGTTCCTGCTCTTTTAGAATTGAGTTGCCGAAGTATTCAAAGTATTCCTGATCACTGTTGCTTTCTAAAATTGCTCTAATTTCGGCTTCTGATTTATCATCCTCTATTTCTACGTCGAGCTCTTCACACAACCGCAACAAGCTAGCTCTCGTCAAACTCATGAGGTCCATGGTCACTACTTTAGGCTTTGGCTCAGCTATTCCACAATATATACTTGCTGCAAAACCCGCACAAATCACAATGCAAGTAAAAAAGCTACCAGCGGTTCAATTCTGTTTTCCCAAGAGAATTTGAAGCCTGGAAAATATAGCAAAAACCAAATGCCTACACACAGAAGTAGTACCAAGTCCCCAAGTACTGCTCCACCGCATCGAATCAATTCAAAGAAGACAAAAATCCTGGGCCGCCTTTAATGATAAGAATTACGGTAGTTCTCCACTTCCCAATTACTCCCACACAAGAATGAGGTCTGGCTTTAGTAGCTGGTTCAGATCTATGCTGAAAGCTGCTTTCTGCTTGGATGCGCAACAACCACAGTATCAAATGGGCAGTTGTACACGCTTCATCGGTTTTTAGAAAGTCTAGGCTAAAAGATCCGATGACTCAAGCGCAAAGCCAGGCACTCACCCTGTACCGTGCAGTCATGATTCGCTGCATTCATCCAGCCGCTCGCGAACCAGTTGGCGATTGGCGTGGGCTGCAGGTTCCATCTTGCCGCTGTCATCCTGTCGCTCGTGAATCAGTTGTTGGTGACTGGCGTCGGCTGCAGCGTCCATCTCACCACGGCCATCCAGTTGGTCGCGAAAGAGATGCCGGCGACTGGCGTTGACTGAAGGGTCGATCTCACCATGGCCATCCAGTTGCTCGCGGCTCGGGGCTAGGATTCATCCCACCGCTGCCATCCAGTTGTTATGAACGGGTTGGCGTTTCATCTCAGCGCTGCCATCCGTTGTTGCGGGTCGGAGATTATTCCGCCGCTGCTGCCAGTTTGTTGAGACTCGGGTAGCGTTTAGGCCGGTGATCCTTTAGCCAAAGGGATGAGTACGTCCGGGAGTAAGAGCGAGAGAAAAAAAAGGGTTTATTCTACATATTTACAGTGGCTCCAAATATGGAAGCCCACTCCATGGGAGAGCACTTTGAAAGTCTCAGCTCACTACATGTCTGAGCACATATCAGAACAGGTCAGGGTCGACACACCACTGCACGCAAGGTGTCTCCTTATAAAACATCGGTCTTCCCTAGTTGACCCGACTAGGGAATCAGATGACCTTGATGCGGCCAATCAGACGGGCCGTCTTGTTCGCTGAACTCCGCCTCCAATGTTGCACCTTCGAAGCAAGGACGAGGCAATCCGGAAACAGGGGGTTGACACTCCTTCCACGAAAGTCGGTGACCTGTTTCTTGCCCTCCGACGGTCAGCCTGCCCGGGTCGGGAGTATGGCCTTTGCACTAATCCCCGCGTCTAACGAAGGGGGGCAAGCTTCGTGAGCTTCTTTGTCATCGCGTCCCAGCTGGTGTTGCGCCGCGTCGCCAAGTAGGCGGCTGCTGATGAAGAGGGTGGCCTCGGGGGGAAGCACCTAAAGAATGCGCACTGCCCAGTTGGGGCGCTTGTTTGCCTGTCTCGTCGGTGTCTGGTATTGTCGCCATCTGGGCGACGCTCATGGAAGGGCCTGCCTCGATGGGGAACAATCAAAGAATGCGCCCGGCCGATTCGAGACGCAACAGTACTGAGCGGTGCTGTAGCTCCCGCGAGACAGAAAGATGCTTCGCGCAGGTACTGTAGGAAGCTTACTTCCGTTATGTTCGCAGACTGTTTGCTGCCTTGGAAAACGTTTTCTGTTTGCTGCCCGAAAAAGGCTTTGGAAGAATTTATTCTCCGTAAATAATTACGACATTAAACATTACGATAAAATGCTTAACCCCTTTGAGGGTAAAATGACGAGAAAATCGTTTGTGTTGCAAAATATACAATGTTTATTCATGAATAAGAAGATAAGCGCACTGACAAATGGTGCCGTTGTCAGATGGGAAGAGGACTTGGCACCCGTAGGTACCGCGCCCCAGAGCGTTCATGTACTCAACAACCCAGCATCATTCGGTACATTGACCCCGGCACCCCCCCCCCCCCCCCCCCCCTACCAGGGCTCACTGGGTGGGGGGCTTTGATTCGGGCCAACGGTCCTTCCGGACAAGGGGGCCGCTGTGGAGCGGCGCACACCGTGCTATTTCACGCTTCACACAAACAGCCATGTCGGTCGTCAGGGACACAAGCCCATCAGATCCCTGGATTGCCTCGACGGAAAAGGTGTCAAGGCAAACAACCATGGAGACAACAGAAGCCGTCCGCGGCGCAGCGCACTTTGTTGCGCCAGCACCGGTTCCAACTCTGTGTTCCACTGAGGCGAACGGAAATACGTGGATCGACTGGCGCATGCTGTCCAGTCGAGTGACCTTAGAAGCACGCATCATAACTTAATGGAAAGCTTTCCACCTGACTCTTCAAAAATCACAGCTGGGCGAGCCCACACTTCGAGAAACTTCTTCTCGCCTAGGTGATGCCGCTCCCGGGTGAGATGAAACCAGACTTCCTTCCGTGCTTTTCCAAGCACTTCGTGAAGACCCGGCGCCGCTCCCCCGAAACCGCATCACAGCGTGCTAACCAAACTTGGTATGAGCACTCGACAAGAAGAAGCACGAACTGGTTGATCGCCTGGCTGGGCAAAGGGTTGCAAGAAACGGACTGTCTGAAATGGAACGCCTGGGAGACTAAACAAACTAGCTATCCGTTGGAGGAGAGCAGCAGAAAGTAAACACTGCGAAAAGATGTGAACTGTATCTTCTCGACCGCGACAAAAGGGGCACACTCCACGAGCCGGGATGGCTGTGAAGGGTCGGAAGCTAATCGGCAAACAGCCTCGCGCCAGGCGGTACATGAATGTAGCTCGCCTGGCGTCAAGGAAGCTTGCCGTAATGAGCTTCCAACTTGGTCTGTGAAAAGACAGGTCATACCTTTGACAATGCGGGGGAAGACCGGGGGTAAGGATGTCAACTAATTCTTGGAGCGGAGTAGAAATTACATCGATGTCGGAGTGGACCTTGCGAAGGCGTGCCAACGAATTGGCAGCCATCGCATAGAATGGGGACGGGGTTCCTGAGCGAGGCACACAGTGAGAAAATGTGCTCTGGGAAAACAACGGAGTCTAGTGCTAAGGAAGAAGGAAGTAAAGCTTCGAGTCAGGAGCATATCTGAGCTAAGGGCAACCTGGGTCCACCTGACGTGCAGTGCAGCAGCTACGATGCCCAAGTCGGGAATTCCGAGTCCTCCCTTATCCTTGGGCAGCTTAAGTACCTGCCTAGCTACACAGCCAGTTGTCCCTTTCCAGAGAAACCGAAAGAGAACCCTCTCCAAGATAAGCTTGGTTCGGGTTGGAACAGGGGACACACATGCTACATACGTGAGAAAAGAAAAAGAAGAGACCTAAGAATGTTCGCTCTAGCTGTCAATGGACACGACAACACGCTGAACTCCTGAATCCTGGTTTCAAGCTTCTCTTTAGCTTGCTGCCAGTTTTCAGAAGACAGGCCGTCTGGATCGAATTGGAAACCGAGAATTCGCAACCGCGTTTTCACGGGTAGACCATGAACGGGCTGCGGGCTGGACGGAGTGGAGTTCAAGTACATGGCTGCACTTTTCGACCTATTCAACCTCGCACCGCTCGCCCTGCAGTAACTGTCCATGACGTCCAGCACGGTGCATGCTGATGCCTCGTCCGGGACGACAATAGACAAGTCGTCTGCATAGGCGAAAAGTGCAACTGGAGGGGAACCTGGTGGAAGTAGGAACTTGCCAATTCTACTGTCACAGGATAGCCTCTGCAGAAGAGGTTCGAATGCGAGTACGTAGAGAGCAGGTGAGAGCGGATCTCCCTGCCGTACACCACGACCCACAACGAAAGCCTCCGAGACGCGATCCTGTATGAGAACAGCAGAAGTCGGTCGAGAGTACAATGCTTGGACCATACGCTGAAAACCCACGCTAAAGCCGGCCTCCTTCAAAACCCGAAAAAGGTACCTGTGGCTAATGATATCGAAAGCCTTCTCCTGATCAAAGGAGCAGAAAATACCGGGAAGTTTCCTGGCATTTGCCCACAGGAGAAGGTCTCTGACTGCTAAACCGTGAAGCTGAGTGGAGCGTCCCTGAACGCAGCATGCCTGGTATGGGCCCAAAACAGTGTTGAGAACTGGAGTGAGTCGCATACACAGACACTTTGCTATGAGCTTGTAATCGCAGTTCAGAAGTGTGATGGGCCGCCAGGCTCTTAGATCGGTGCTTCTCGACTCATCCTTGCACAGGAGAGTGATTAGCCCCTCTCTTTGAGACGCTGACAAAGTCCCTTCACTGAGCAGCCTGTTCACCAATGATGTGAAAGGCTTCCCTAACAGTCTCCAAAACTTCACATAAAATTCAACTGTCAAACCATCGGATCCTGGACTGCGATTGTGCTTCATAGACTTCAATGCTTCCAAGAGCTCGTCTTCAACTATGGCTGTGTCACCAACCACCGGCGGTTCGGTTGGTGGAACGAAAGGAAAAACAGCCGGAGTGGCAGCTGGCTCAGCATAAAGGTTCATGTAGAACTGCCTTGCCACTGCAAGTACTCCTTCTGGTGAGTCGACCTAAGCTACCATCACTTGGATCTACTACGGAAGAGAGAGTTGTGCTCTTCCTTGAAAGATGCCTGCGGAGAATGTTTCTGCTGCACCACGCTTCCATTTCCCACCGCTCCGCTCGGGTTATAGCTCTCAAGCTATCCCAGCGTCGCTGTAGGAGAATCCGAAGTTCCTTTCGGAGTGAAGCCAGCGCCGGACCAACCCCAGGCCCACTAGACAGTGGCCTCGAGAGCAGAAGGATCGCGTCGGAGACGATTTTTATCTCCTCGCGCTCCTCCCGCGCCCGACGCTTGCCCCAGGACCTGAAGCACTCGCGGACACTGGCCTTCACTTCGTCCCATTCTCTACCTTCTAGATCCGCTCTGTTGTGCAGCGAGCGAAACAGAATGGACGATACCTCTGCGGTTGCCTGCCTGTCTTTAAGGAGCCGTGGGTTTAGACGCCACGGTCTCTTCCCCTGCGGCACTAAACTCGAGTCGGCAAACCGCAGTGTCAGGAAGCGGTGGTCGCTAAGAGCAGAATGAATGGTTGTGTGCACGTCCGAAGACCGAAACAAGTGAGAAGCGGACAGCTCTCTTTGCACTACTCAGTTTGCGCCAAGGCTGCGATGGGGGCGCTGGTGGCGGGTTTTTCCGCAGCGCCGCCTGGGCAGAGTCTGAAGTCTATCCAATGAGGACTTCAGCAGCAGACGAAATGGACATGTCTACAAAACGCGTACACTCTAAAAAATGTCACAGTTTCGCCCTAAGGGCGAATCAATGAATGCGATAGCAACACAGCAATGTCATACGAAGGAAGGTGAGCGGCTTTGGTAGCAATACGAATTGTAGTAAACATGAGCTGATTAAGTAAGCAGGTGTGCTGCGGCGTAAGTAGACCGACATGAAGAGAGACTCGATGAACACGAGAAGGCGCGTGTGAAACGGTGGTGTTGATGAGAAGCGCTTCCCGTGGGCAGCGCGTGCGAAGGGACACACCTGTAGCGCTGCACTGCCGATCTGGGCAGCATCGCATGTGTAGCGTGCGTTGGAAATGTGGCCCGACTATTACTAACTAAATGAACAAGCGTGGTGTGAGCGCGCACAAACGAACATGAATAGACCACACTGAATGACTACAGACAACGACTGTCAAAACGCTGGCAGCAAGCGCATACGCCGCAGCGGCGAAGGTACGTACGGTCTATCGCTTCAACGGAAACTGAGCGGCGAATGCACGGCGCATAAAGGTCAGAGCCGTGGGGAGATAAGAGACGCGGTGCGGGCGAGCGACGAGCACGGTTGTTGGCAGAGTAGAAGTGCGCCCCCCGCTCCCTCCGGCGCTGGCTTTCCGCTTCTAGGGATGGTCGATGAATTATTTTATTCGATTAACGATTAATCGTTCATCGTTTTAGCCTTTAATCGCTTTCGATGCAGGGTTTTTCATCGATTAATCGAAAATTTTGCAGGGTACTTTCAAAAAGGTTGAAACGCAGTTATCTACTTTTGTAGGGCCCTATTTCAATGTTTGAGAGGTGGAACCAAGTTTGAAACACAAGTGTATATTTTTGAGCAAAGTAATCTTTACCTTGTTAAAGACTAGTGGCTTCTGACAAGATAAACAATATATGCCAATATAGTGCTATTTTATGTGTTATAAAATGGCACTTAGTCAAGAATGAAAAAATTCTGCGGCCCTACCCACAGCCCTAGGGCAGGGCTTATTAGGACCTATTTAATTAAGTTCTCTGTCTGTCTGTCTGTCTGTCTGTCTGTCTGTCTGTCTGTCTGTCTGTCTGTCTGTCTGTCTGTCTGTCTGTCTGTCTGTCCGTCCGTCCGTCCGTCCGTCCGTCCGTCCGTCCGTCCGTCCGTCCGTCTGTCTGTCTGTCTGTCTGTCTGTCTGTCTGTCTGTCTGTCTGTCTGTCTGTCTGTCTGTCTGTCTGTCTGTCTGTCTGTCTGTCTGTCTGTCTGTCTGTCTGTCTGTCTGTCTGTCTGTCTGTCTGTCTGTCTGTCTGTCTGTCTGTCTGTCTGTCTGTCTGTCTGTCTGTCTGTCTGTCTGTCTGTCTGTCTGTCTGTCTGTCTGTCTGTCTGTCTGTCTGTCTGCGGCCCTACCACTCCGTGAAGATGGTTAACTAGCGAAGCTGAAACGTGCAGCCCCGGTATTTATCACTGGGTTGATCCCTAGGGTTCATTAGAGTATTGCTCAATTATGAGGTTACACACACGTTCGGCTGCGACGAAGAGAACGACGTCACCGACGGTATGCCCGCAGTCCGCCGTTGTCGCTTGCATTCGATGTCTGGAATTTTCTCGGCGGTGTTGTTCGCCAGCCACTGCCGCTTGCGAGTCTTCTAAATTAAATTGCTTCAAAAATTAAATCTGTCCGTCACGTAAAACAATGATTGGCTCATGCCCCTTTAAGCAATGGCTGATAGCGCCGTAAACCGGCCTCCCCATTACGACGACAGAAGAGAAGTGAAATTCTACGCTGGAATGATTAGCGGCTACGCAGCCAGCTATCGAAGCAGACGACGACGACGAACGCGGGAGCAGTGGCACGAGCGCATGCCGAGCACGAGCACGAGCGCAACACGAGGGGCGCCTACGAGCGAGCTGCGGAAGAAGACGATGACGCTCGAGCGAATGCTGATGATTATAGTTTTGTGTACGCAGGCGATTTCGCCTAGCCATATACGATTTCGCCTATAGTAGGATACAAATTTAGAAACAGCAGTTGGCAAAAAAGGTAGAGGGACCACGCGTGGTTGTGTTACTCCGCCAGCCAATCACAGAAGCAAACAAAATCGTCGTCTTGCGACGTTTTAAAATGTTGTCATACTTGATACGACTGTACTTGTCGTACTTGTATTTTCCACTATAATAGTTAAGTGAAAACGTATAAAAATACGCGTTTATAATTTCATTTTCGTGGTTACCGCCTTATTTAGGTAACAGGGAAACTTTGAAGTACGAACTATTTTCAGCCTCGCGGAGGAACAGTGGCTGGCGGTTATGAGGGCGTGGACGGGGCTTCACTGCAGACTTAAGTTGTATCCGATTATACAGAGGGGAAGCGCTCAGCTCGGCATCACTCTGCACTCGGAAAGACAGTCGACAGTCGCTCCACCCCAGCCTCACAGACACTGCTCGTGGGTCGCCATTCCAGTACGATTTCAAAATTCTCGTGCCACTCCTGTACAACTCGATTAATCGAACACGATTAATCGAAAACGATTAATCGAACAGGCCTAATCGATTAAGTCGATTAAATGAAAGGTGGACATCGATGACGATTAATCGTTTAGCGGGATACTTTTAATCGATTAATTGATTAATCGTTCATCGATATTACCAACCCTACCCGCTTCCTTGCTTGCGCGTGGGAGATTGAGTGCGTTCGCTCTC